>NW_025423289.1:0-57831 GCF_020497125.1 Mauremys mutica
GGTGGAGGATTTGAGAAAGAAGCAGTTATCTCAACTACTGAGCGCTGGCGAAGATATAGAAATAAGTAGAGAAGCTCTAGATGGCTGCTCAGGGGGTGGGGGGCAATCAGCTTCTGAAAGGTTATTTTTTCCCTCTCTTGGCTGGGCTAGAAGAGAATCAACTCTCTTAGGACCATGGAATTGTCAATGTGTCTTGTCTTCATGATGTACTAAAGGTCCGAGACCGCCTCAGCTGGTTGAGAGGACAAAGAGTGGATTCCGTTATGCTCTGAGACTCTAAGGGAGAGAGTGATGTCGAGGAGTGCAAGATCAAACGCCCAACGTGGGGCTCGAACCCACGACCCTGAGATTAAGAGTCTCATGCTCTACCGACTGAGCTAGTCGGGCTAGGCCTCAAGGGCTTGCAAAGGCACAGACAGTGCAAAAGAAGAGCGAAGGAAGTTTCTTTGCGTGCTGAGATTCGTTTCCTGACATTTGCCTTCTTTCCTGGTTCCTTAGCTCTCCAGCTAGCAAACAGGGCCCGTTCCAAGGCTGGTTAGATGCTGGTGTCTAGACCAGAGAAGTGGGGTTCATCTAGCAGCTGCTCAGAGAAACCTGGGTGGGAGGGTGGAATTTAGGATTCTCCCACCAGGAGGAGGTGCTGTTTCTCAGAAAAAGCTTCTCAGCACCCAAAGAGGGGGCAGAGAAGACAGTTCCCCGCCGGCTGCCAGACACATCTTTTCGCAGGGAATCAGAACCCCCTGGGGTAAAACTCCTCCAAGGATGCGCGGCTCCAGGAATGTCAGAGAAGGGAAGGACTGTTTGCTTTAGGAGGTGGGTGCGGGAACCTGCAGGTCCTTAGGTCCCTCCAGCATCCGATGAAAGCATTTGGGGGGAAGGGGCCAGGATAGACAAAGACAGGAAAGACGGGCTTGCAGCTCCTGTGCAAACACCATGTTGCCAGCGGTCCAAGAGAAGCGGGTGGGGGTTCAAGCATTTTGGCTGCTTCCTGAGGGCACGGAACTCACAACCTGGCAATGCTCAGTGCCCCGTTCCTCGGGAGTTTTCTTTGTGTTGGTCTTGTGATGCTGAGGGAGGAAGCTGAAGCATCATTTGAGTTTGTTTCAGTGCCTTCGGTTGGGCTAAGTTTGTGACCCATTCATATATATAGTATGAACTATATACACTAACTATACTACAAACGAATAAAGTTAACTACAACTATATAAATCTGAACTATATATACAAGAATTAATGAGAGAAACTACGAGTAGCTAGGGAAGTGGAGGTCAGCTAAGCCGCGCTCCACTGTTCCAACGACCGACACGGGCAGTAAGGGTATGGCTACACTGGCGATTTGCAGCGCTGGAAAGCCTCCACCAGCGCTGCAATTAGTAAGTGGCCACACCTGCAGGGCACTTCCAGCGCTGCAACTCCCTGGCTGCAGCGCTGGCCGTATACCTCACTCGGCATGGGGAATAAGGATTCCAGCGCTGGTGCTGCAGCGCTGGTCATCAAGTGTGGCCACACACCAGCGCTGTGATTGGCCTCCAGGGAATAAGGTGTATCCCAGAATGCTTTTATAAATTACTCTCTTTGTTTTGTTATGCAGCCTCTCTTTGTTTTGCTGTGAACGAGCTCCGATTGGAGCTCCGTTCTGTACCTGGCTGTAAACAATCAAATGAGAGGCAGGGAGAGTGAATGAAACAGAACGAAACCGATCGGAGCTCCGTTTGAACTGCTTATCTATAAAAACAAACACTGATCACAGCAAACAGGAACTATCTGTACCTGGCTGTGAACGATCAAATGAGAGGCAGAGGAAACAGTGTTGGATGCAGGCTGTTAGGGTTCGCAAACATTTTGTGATTTTTCCAATCTCTCTCTTCCCCGCTCCCTGTCACAGTACACCACAGGGAGTGAGTGAAACGGGGGAGTCCGTGTTGCAGGCAGGCTGTTTGCAATTAGAATTAAGACTAAGGGCTCATGAACATTTTGTGATTTTTCCAATCCAGGAAGCTAACACACAGTGTTGGCTCCAAAAATCCCCTCTCTCTTTCCCCCCGCTCCCTGTCACAGTACACCACCCTCCACCCCCCTCTTTTGAAAAGCACGTTGTTGCACTTGAATGTTGGGATAGCTGCCCATAATGCAGCACTCCCAACAGCGCTGCAAATGCTCCAAATGTGGCCACACACCAGCGCTGGTAGCTGTGAGTGTGGCCACACACCAGCGCTGCTCCTACACAGCTGGATGACCAGCGCTGCAAACTACCAGCGCTGCAAACCGTAAGTGTAGCCATACCCTAAGAAGGAACTGAGGGGCGGGTGGGTCAGCAGGGGTATATATCTGGCGCTATAGCGGCGCCACTCCAGGGGGCGCCCAGCCGACCCACCGAGTGTTGCTAGGGTAAAAATCTTCCGACGAATGTGCACACGGCGTGCGCACACCTAACTGGAATGCATATGAGCAATCACTCGAAGAACTCCTTCTTTCTTGTATATTGCAAAGAAACCTGGTGTTATTTTTCACCAAGGAAGCTGGGAGATGTTTGAACACAAAGTACTGCAGCTTGGGAACAATCCCCCAGAAATGGCATCTTCCACTCCACAAATCAGTAGCAAACAGTTAATATTAGTGTTTGTCTGAGAATAGAGTGAAGGTGAGTGTTTACTCCGACACCTCAGTGAGTGAAACAGACAGAAAGAGCAAGGTTGTTCTGAAAGACAACGGATCTGTCTGGAGGCAAACAGACCTTGAGAATGAGCAGCAGTGTGAAAAGAGGTTCAAATGTGGGTTAGGTGTTAGTTAGGTTGGTCTGACAAATTTCAAGAAAATACCAATGCTCGTAGACTGATGCAGACACGGCCTGACAACTCCCCCACTGCCAGCTCCCCATCGGTGTCAGAAGCTCTCCCTTCCCTGCTCCCCAGCCCTCAGCCCCAGGAACCACTGTCCTCTGCTTCCCCCTCTTGCCCCACCAACTCTTCCTCCCATTTCTGGGTTCCTCGCCCCAGGGGCCAGACACGGGGTCCTACTCACCGCAATGCTCTCCACGAGGGCTGCTTTGGAGACCTGGGGCTCCAGAGTGTCCAGCCCCTGCTGCTGTGCCAAGAAGCACAGACGTGGGACAGCATGGAGGAAGCCGAGCTGTTGGGCCCTGTCCTCCACCAACTAGGAGTGGGGGAGAGAGAGAGAGAGATGGTTAGGTGAGGACCTCCACATGGGCGCCAACTTATATGGGCTCCTGGGGCTTTAGCCCCAGGAATATTCAGAGTCAGGGGCTCTGCTCCACCAATATTTGGAGCTAGGTTTCTCCCCTGCTTGGAGCACCCCACCCCCGCCCCCACCTCTCACCCCCCCCCGCCGCCGCCGCCAGGGCTGGAGCTTCCCCCCCTCCACCCTGGAGCTTCCCTGCCTGAACATAAAGAGTGCGCAGCGCGCGTCTCTCTCCCTTGCTGCTGCTGCTGCCGCCGCCTAAGGGCTACAGCATAAGAGCAGTGCTAGCTGCTGTAGCACCTCAGGAGGGGAGGGGACCCTGCCGTTTTTGGCAGCCCTCCCCTCCCGCTACCTGGAGGAGACACGAAGGGGACTTCCGGCCAGGAGACGGACATCACTCACCTTAGCAGCTGCTGGGGCTTCTGTGAGTGTTTGCCCTGCAGACAGTCTGCTCCGAGGGAGAGGAGGCTCCCCAAAGTCCTGCCTGGCTTGGTGGGGCGCAGTTCCAGAGCATCGCCCAGGGACTCCGTGACACCCGGTACCCACCACAGGGGAGGCGAGTGGGCTTTCTGGACCTGAGAGAGTCCCTAGGAGCATGTGCAGTGACTGTGGTGCAGAGTGAGTGTGCTGCGGGGAGCGGGGGAGGAGGGGTCCCTCGCCTGGAGCTTGTGGCTGCCGGTAACGGGGCGGGGCGGGAGTCCTCTCTGGCCATAGCCCTGGGGCAGCCTGTCTGCATCCCAAGTTCCTTATCCCCAGCCCTGCCCCACCCCAGTCCCTGCACCCCCAGCACCCCAGCCCTGAGCACCCTCCTGCACTGTGAACCCTCATCCACAGCCCAACCCCAGAGCCCTCACCTGAGGGGAAAAACGTGCAACTTAAATTTGGTGGTCAGTTTAGAGTATCATTTTGTTTAACATGATACTTGACTATTTTACACCCCTTTAAAGTATATAACTAGTCGTATACAGGTGTTACAAAGTGGGAATGTTCTTCTCTGAATACTGTGTGGGTGCCTCAGTTTCCCCTGTGCATTTCTCAAGGATCTAGATGGTGGGATAAGGGGGTGTGATTGTTGCAGAGCCCTAGAGGGACAGTGTGAGCTGTCTGCACAGAGAATGGCTGCAACCCTTACTCCTGGTAACTGATGGCCTGGGCCACTCTCCTGCAAGGTGCCAACTGAAGGTGTTGGAGAACAAAGAGATCAGATGGCCTCCTAATGCCTGGAAAAGAGACAAAGGCCAGAGGAGGGAGTGTCAGTGCCTGTGTGGACTTCTGGGAAGTGCATGGGGTGGAAGGGGATGCTGGGATGCTTTGGAACAACTCCATACAAAGCCAGTCAGGACTCTGGGGGAGCCTCCTCTCTCGGAGCGTACTTTCTCCAGGGCAAGAAGCTTACACCTTCCTGGGTCTGACCTCGGAGCATTCAGCCCTTCCACACCGTGCGCTTTCTGCAGTGAGTCTGCCCAGGCAGGTCCTGGGGCAGCCAGAGGTCCCTGCACCCCAACTCTGCAGTCAGATGTGACTCTCAGCCAGATAGTAAAACAGAAGGTTTATTAGATGATGGGAACACAGTTTAAACAGAGCTTGTTGGTACAGAAAACAGAACCCCTCTGTCAGGTCCATCTTGGGGGGTGGGGAGCCCAGAACCAAGTTCTGGGTCTCTCCCCATTTCCCCAGCCAGCTCCAAAATGACACTCCCTCCTCTGGCCTCTGTGTCTCTTCCGGACAAGGAGGCCACCTGATCTCTTTGTCCCCAACACCTTCAGTTGGCATCTTGCAGGGGAAACTGAGGCACCCACACAGTATTCAGAGAAAATATTAAGAACATTCCCACTTCATCACAACAGGTGCAACAAAATATAATACTGTATATTGAAGTAGGCAAGTGCTGCTTCTGACTTTCCACTTTTAATTGACCCTTGTAATCTTGTGGCACTGACGCATTGTAGCTTCATTTTATATCGGCTTACAGGGCGGGAGCAGGGGGCACCACCATTTTGGGCCCCACCAAAAATTATACAAACCTGCCGCCTATGGCAGGGATGGTGCCTGAAGCCTCTGTTTGCCAGAAGCTGGGAATGGGTGGCAGGGGATGGATCACTTGATGATTCCCTGTTTTGTTCATTCCCTCTGGGGCACCTGGCACTGGCTGCTGTCAGAAGACAGGAGGATACTGGGCTAGATGGACTTTGCGTCTGAGCCAGTCTGGCCGTTCTTATGTCTCCCTTGGCGCAGCAGTGACACCCAGTGGGCAGTCAGAGTAATGCACAGAAGGTATTTTCCTTGACGCAGCAGTGACACCCAGTGGCCAATCAGGGTAACACACAGAGCATGTTTCCCTTGGAGCAGCAGTGACACCTCGTGGTCATTCAGGGTAATGCACAGAAGGTGTTTCCCTTGGTACAGCAGTGACACCCAGTGGCCAGGTGGCGTAATGCACAGCGTGTGTCTGCCTTCTAGGAGCAGTGACTCCCACGGACCAGTCACGGTAAGGCACAGAGTGTGTTTCCCACCAATCTGGGTAATGCAAAGTGCATATTTCCCATGGAGCACCAGTGACACCCGGTGACCACCAGGGGTGGCATCAGACTCTTCTCGTTTGGTGGGGGACTGAGGTGGGCTAGACAAAAAAAATTGGAGGGGCTGTGCCCCCCATCACCTGGCCCCACCCTTCACGGGGGCCATGCCTCCCATGCCTCTGCTCCTTCTCACTTAAAGACCAGGCTCATCTCCTCTCCCCCCAGCCAGGGGTTAGAGCAATACAACCTTTATTAAAATAAAATAGTAAATAGGGTTTGCTGTCCAAATTTTAGTATTAAATCCAAAGTTCTTAAAGATCCCATCAATAACCAAAGCCAAAATAAAAAATTGAAACCAAAAACAATGTTTAATTTAAAACCCAAACACTAACAAAAACTTTGTTTTTAAAAATAAAAAATAACAAATACCATAAATTAATAATTTCAACATTTTATCAAAAAGGTGTGCTACAGCAGGATGATAAAATAACATAAAATAAATAAGCCTGACCACTAAAACCTCCTATAAAGGAATCGAATCCTTGAATACTGGCCAAATCTGTATAAAATATGCAGAACAATGTCAAAACTGGTGTTGTAGGTCAGCCATTCGAATCCAGCAAATGTCAATTAAATCTCCATTCCAACTTAAAAAAACAAAACAACCCAATAAACCAAAACAGTCACAGCCTGAAACAAACATACAAAGAAGCAAAATTAAACCTGTGCCAACATTGGAACAAATGATGTAAATTTCTAATTCTAACTTCTTGTTTCTCCCAGGAGGAAAGTGTTTTGCACCCCAGTAACCAGGCTGTCACTGCAGCTTTCCTTTCACTAAATAAGATTTTTAACCAAATATAAATTGCCCTCAGATTTTTCTATGAGAAACTGAAATTGTATCTTTGTACTAATATCCCAAGTGTGCAAGTCCATCCCCTCAGAGCAGCCCCACACCCTGAGCCCAGGGGAGAATCCCAACTGGTTTGTGCATTTGTAACCCTGGGGCCTGAAGCGAGAGAAAGGGAAGTGAGCCATCTTGGAGCTTTCCGATACCACCTGCTGGGAGCATAGGGAATTGACTGAGTCATGTCCTGGCTAATTTTCACCTTGTTCTCTGCCAGCAGGCTCAAGGGCGACTTGACCATGGCAGCACCCTATGTACATTTTGGGGCCATTGGGGTGAAATGTGAGTACTTTTGGGGTTGGGACCCACATGAGAAGGGAAGTGGACAAACTGGAGAGAGTCCAGCAGAGGGCAATAAAAATGATTAGGGGGCTGGGGCACATGACTTACGAGGACCTACAGGCCATATCCTGTATGTTAAGCTAAGGCAAAGTGAGCATACCTATATTGTGACCTTTTACTCAGAAAGGAAACTTGACCTTTATCTTGTTACTTAAATAGAGACGTATCCATGCCTGTCTAAGACCTTTAACCTAGACCAATCGACAATGGGAGAATGGCATAAGGGGTTTTTCAGTGTTGTACCCACAGAATTAACAGGTACACCACAAGGGAACTTAGGTACATGTCATCAACAGGCACAAACATACTAAACTATGAAGTAAGCGTACCCTAATGTTTTGTGGGTAAGGAATGAAATTTGGGCATAGGAGGAAGGATTTCTGGCTCTTGTGCCCTATAAAAGAGGTAACCCACCTCGCTAGAGCACGTCGCTCTATCATTCTGACTTACTTCCTCCAGTCTCTCTCTATCTACTATCAGTAGGCTATACTTGTTCTTAAACTTTAAGTTTCACAGTAACTCGGCTAAGCTCGGTTTCCCTACGTTTTTATTCTTTGTTTATTAGGTTTTGATTTTAAGTTTAATTTATTCAAGTAAACCCAAAGTAACATTAGCTTTTTCTAAGCACTGCATCTTTCACTCAAGAATTGAGAAACCTGAACTGCAAGGCTGGTCCTGTGTCTCTTACCACCAGGTTATCAAGGAAGGGTGTGAGTATATTAACCAAAACTTTGTTGCATATAATGCCATATGTATCTTTTGAATAGCAGTAATGCAACTGTAACTTTATAACTCAATTAAATTAAATAAAATGTAAGCTAATAAATTAAATTTTCATCATATTTGCCAAATTAATATTATTAGTACACCCTAAATCAGGCTGCATGGGACAGAGAGTTGAAGTGCAGGGGGGTGAGAACACTGGCTAGGGGGTGCAGGCTTTGAGGTGGGGTTGGAATGAGAGGTTCAGGGTGCAGTAGAGGGCTCAACGTTAGGGCAGAGAATTGGGCTGTGAGGGCTCTGGAACAAGGCCAGGAAAAAGAGAATTGAGGCATGCAGGGCCGTCCTTAGGATTTATGGTGGCCTAGTCGAGATTATTAAACTGGTGCCCCGTGCCTGATCTGCTCTTAGCAACACAAATATAAGCATACAGTATTGGAAAACTTGCCACATTCACGTTATTAAAACCAGTTTAACTTAATTAAGCACACTGTAATGCTGATGCACTAGCACTAAAGAAGTAGCACTATAGAAAAAATTCTGATTTGACAGAATGATGCAAATAATATAATTTTTTTAATTTGTCAAAATGTTATTGGAAATTTATATGAAGAGGTATTGAAACAAAGATTTGTTTTTAATTAAAAGCAATCTTTCTGGCTTTTTTGGCTGCAAAATCAGTTTAATAAGCTGGGTTTCCAAACAGTGGGAAAATATAACCCTAGTTTTACTGCTAGGTAAAGCACAAAGTGACCAAAATGAAGTCAGCACAGAATCATCTCATCTAGATTAAGGTAGCACAGAAATGTTACAGAAGTCCTATTGTGCCTTATTTTGTTTGGAAAGACATTAGCAATAGCAGCACATTCACATGATAAAATACATGATAAATCACTGCCTCTAAAGTTCCATCAAAAACTGACATTTTCACAGCTCTAGCATGATCTGCTGTACAGATTCTTCACAAGGAAGTGTCCCTGGCCTTTTTTCATATTAACTATGTATTTACTTTATGAAAGTTGGAGAAAACATTGTGAAAACGTAAAACATTGGCTGCCCAACTTCTGGGCTGGCAAAAGCTATACTGACTCACAGGGAAAAAAAAGCAGGAGAATCTTAGTACAACATATGGTCAGTCTATACCAGGGGTCGGCAACCTTTCAGAAGTGGTGTGCCAAGTTCACTGTAATTTAAGGTTTCTCGTGCCAGTAATACATTTTAACGTTTGTAGACGGTCTCTCTCTATGTCTATATTATATAAAACTATTATTATCTGGGTCCGGACAGGTCCTGCTCAGCCGCTGTCAGCTGAGTAAATGGAACCCCAGACCGGCAGCGGGCTGAGCGGGACTGGTGGCTGGAACCCTAGACAAGGATCCCAGGCCCTGCTCAGCCCGCTGCTGGTCTGGGGTTCTGACCACCAACTCCTGCCAGCCAGGATCCCGGCCGCCAACCCCCCTCAGCCCACCTACCAGCCTGGGATTCTGCTCACCCAGGCTGGCAGGAGGCAGAGTGGGGCCGGCGGCTGGGCTGCTGACTGGCAAGGGGCCGGCAGCCGGAACCCGGAGTACCAGCAGGCTGAGTGCTGCCGGCACCCCAGACTGGCAGCAGACTGAGCCACTCAACCCCCACCGGCCCTGCTCAGCCCGCCACCAGCCCACTCAGCCCGCTGCCAGCTGAATGAATGGAACCCCAGGCTGGCAGCGGGTTGAGCAGGCCGTCTGAACCACTCAACCTGCTGTCAGCCTGGGGTTCCATTCATTCAGCTGGCAGCGGGCTGAGTGGGCTGGTGGCGGGCTGAGCAGGGCCGGTGGGGGGGTTGAGTGGCTCAGTCTGCTGCCAGTCTGGGGTGCCGGCAGCACTCAGCCTGCTGGTACTCCGGGGTTCCGGCTGCCGGCCCCTTGCCAGTCAGCAGCCCAGCCGCCGGCCCCACTCTGCCTCCTGCCAGCCTGGGTGAGCAGAATCCCAGGCTGGTGGTGGGCTGAGGGGGGTTGGCGGCCGGGATCCTGGCTGGCAGGAGTTGGTGGTCAGAACCCCAGACCAGCAGCGGGCTGAGCAGGGCCTGGGATCCTTGTCTAGGGTTCCAGCCACCAGTCCCGCTCAGACCGTGCCGGTCTGGGGTTCCATTTACTCAGCTGGCAGCGGGCTGAGCAGGACCGGTGTCCGGGACCCCAGATAATAATAGTTTATATAATATAGACATAGAGAGAGACCGTCTACAAACGTTAAAGTGTATTACTGGCACGAGAAACCTTAAATTACAGTGAACTTGGCACACCACTTCTGAAAGGTTGCTGACCCCTGGTATAGACTGACCATATGTTGTACTAAGATTCTCCTGCTTTTTTTTTTCCTGTGAGTCAGTATAGCTTTTGCCAGTCCAGAGGTTGGGCAGCCAATGTTTTACGTTTTCACAATGTTTTCTACAACTTTCATAAAGTAAATACATAGTTAATAAGGCCAGGGACACTTCCTTGTGAAGAATCTGTACAGCAGATCATGCTAGAGCTGTGAAAATGTCAGTTTTTGATGGAACTTTAGAGGCAGTGATTTATCATGTATTTTATCATGTGAATGTGCTGCTATTGCTAATGTCTTTCCAAACAAAATAAGGCACAATAGGACTTCTGTAACATTTCTGTGCTACCTTAATCTAGATGAGATGATTCTGTGCTGACTTCATTTTGGTCACGTTGTGCTTTACCTAGCAGTAAAACTAGGGTTATATTTTTCCACTGTTTGGAAACCCAGCTTATTAAACTGATTTTGCAGCCAAAAAAGCCAGAAAGATTGCTTTTAATTAAAAACAAATCTTTGTTTCAATACCTCTTCATATAAATTTCCAATAACATTTTGACAAATTAAAAAAATTATATTATTTGCATCATTCTGTCAAATCAGAATTTTTTCTATAGTGCTACTTCTTTAGTGCTAGTGCATCAGCATTACAGTGTGCTTAATTAAGTTAAACTGGTTTTAATAACATGAATGTGGCAAATTTTCCAATACTGTATGCTTATATTTGTGTTGCTAAGAGCAGATCAGGCACAGGGGCACCAGTTTAATAATCTCGCCTAGGGCACCATAAATCCTAAGGATGGCCCTGCATGCCTCAATTATCTTTTTCCTGGCCTTGTTCCAGAGCCCTCACAGCCCAATTCTCTGCCCTAACGTTGAGCCCTCTACTGCACCCTGAACCTCTCATTCCAACCCCACCCCAAAGCCTGCACCCCCTAGCCAGTGCTCTCATCCCCCTGCACTCCAACTCTCTGTCCCATGCAGTCTGATTTAGGGTACTATAATATTAATTTGGAAAATATGATGAAAATTTAATTTATTAGCTTAGATTTTATTTAATTTAATTGAGTTATAAAGTTACAGTTGCATTACTGCTATTCAAAAGATACATATGGCATTATATGCAACAAAGTTTTGGTTAATGTACTCACACCCTTCCTTGATAACCTGGTGGTAAGAGACACAAGACCAGCTTTGCAGTTCAGGTTTCTCAATTCTTGAGTGAAAGATGCAGTGTTTAGAAAAAGCTAGTCTTACTTAGGGTTCACTTGACTATGTTAAACTTAAAATCAAAACCTAATAAACAAAGAATAAAAACTTAGGGAAACCAAACTTAGCCTAGTTCCCTTGAAACTTAAAGTTTAAGAACAAGTATAGCCTACTGATAGTAGATAGAGAGAGAGTGGAGGAAATAAGTCAGAATGATAGAGCGACGTGCTCGAGCGAGGTGGGTTACCTCTTTTATAGGGCACAAGCGCCGGAAATCCTTCCTCCTATGCCCAAATTTCATTCCTTACCAACAAAACATTAGGGTATGCTTACTTCATAGGCTAGTATGTTTGTGCGTGTTGATGACATGTACATATGCACATAAGTTCCCTTGTGGTGTACCTGTTAATTCTGTGGGTACAACACTGAAAAACCCCTTATGCCATTCTCCATTGTCGATTGGTCTAGGTAAAGGTCTTAGACAGGCGTGGGTACTTCTCTATTTGAGTAACAAGATAAAGGTCAATTTTCCTTTCTGAGTAAAAGGTCACAATATAGATATGCTCACTTTGCCTTAGCTTAACATACAGGATATGGCCTGTAGGTCCTCTTAAGTCATGTGCCCCAGCCCCCTAATCATTTTTATTGCCCTCTGCTGGACTTTCTCCAGTTTGTCCACATCCCTTCTCATGTGGGTCCCAACCCTAAAAGTACTCACATTTCACCCCAATGGTTCCAAAATGTACATAGGGTGCTGCCATGGTCAAGTCACTCTTGAGCCTGCTGGCAGAGAACAAGGTGAAAATTAGCCAGGACGTCGCTCAGGCAATTCCCTCTGCTCCCAGCAGGTGGTTTCGGAAAGCTCCAAGATGGCTCACTTCCCTTTCTTTCATCAGCTTCAGGCCCCAGGGTTACAAATGCACAAACCAGTTGGGAGTCTCCCCTGGGCTCAGGGTGGGGCTGCTCTGAGGGGATGGACTTGCACACTTGGGATATTAGTACAAAGATACAATTTCAGTTTCTCATAGAGAAATCTGAGGGCAATTTATATTTGGTTAAAAATCTTATTTAGTGAAAGGAAAGCTGCAGTGACAGCCTGGTTACTGGGGTGCAAAACACTTTCCTTCTGGGAGAAACAAGAAGTTAGAATTAGAAATTTACATCATTTGTTCCAATGTTGGCACAGGTTTAATTTTGCTTCTGTGTAGGTTTGTTTCAGGCTGTGACTGTTTTGGTTTATTGGGTTGTTTTGTTTTTTTAAGTTGGAATGGAGATTTAATTGACATTTGCTGGATTCGAATGGCTGACCTACAACACCAGTTTTGACATTGTTCTGCATATTTTATACAGATTTGGCCAGTATTCAAGGATTCGATTCCTTTATAGGAGGTTTTAGTGGTCAGGCTTATTTATTTTATGTTATTTTATCATCCTGCTGTAGCACACCTTTTTGATAAAATGTTGAAATTATTAATTTATGGTATTTGTTAGTTTTTATTTTTAAAAACAAAGTTTTTGTTAGTGTTTGGGTTTTAAATTAAACATTGTTTTTGGTTTCAATTTTTTATTTTGGCTTTGGTTATTAATGGGATCTTTAAGAACTTTGGATTTAATACTAAAATTTGGACAGCAAACCCTATTTACTATTTTATTTTAATACAGGTTGTATTGCTCTAACCCCTGGCCGGGGGGAGAGGAGATGAGCCTGGCCTTTAAGTGAGAAGGAGCAGAGGCATGGGAGGCATGGCCCCCGTGAAGGGTGGGGCCAGGTGATGGGGGGCACAGCCCCTCCAATTTTTTTTGTCTAGCCCACCTCAGTCCCCCACCAAACGAGAAGAGTCTGATGCCACCCCTGGTGGTCACCGGGTGTCACTGGTGCTCCATGGGAAATATGCTCTGTGCATTACCCAGATTGGTGGGAAACACACTCTGTGCCTTACCATGACTGGTCCGTGGGAGTCACTGCTTCTAGAAGGCAGACACACGCTGTGCATTATGCCACCTGGCCACTGGGTTTCACTGCTGTACCAAGGGAAACACCTTCTGTGCATTACCCTGAATGACCATGAGGTGTCACTGCTGCTCCAAGGGAAACATGCTCTGTGTGTTACCCTGATTGGCCACTGGGTGTCACTGCTGCGCCAAGGAAAATACCTTCTGTGCATTACTCTGACTGCCCACTGGGTGTCACTGCTGCGCCAAGGGAGACATAAGAACGGCCAGACTGGCTCAGATGCAAAGTCCATCTAGCCCAGTATCCTCCTGTCTTCTGACAGCGGCCAGTGCCAGGTGCCCCAGAGGGAATGAACAAATCAGGGAATCATCAAGTGATCCATCCCCTGCCACCCATTCCCAGCTTCTGGCAAACAGAGGCTACAGGCACCATCCCTGCCATAGGTGGCAGGTTTGTATAATTTTTGGTGGGGCCCAAAATGGTGGTGCCCCCCGCTCCCGCCCTGTAAGCCGATATAAAATGAAGCTACAATGTGTCAGTGCCACAAGATTACAAGGGTCAATTAAAAGTGGAAAGTCAGAAGCAGCACTTGCCTACTTCAATATACAGTATTATATTTTGTTGCACCTGTTGTGATGAAGTGGGAATGTTCTTAATATTTTCTCTGAATACTGTGTGGGTGCCTCAGTTTCCCCTGCAAGATGCCAACTGAAGGTGTTGGGGACAAAGAGATCAGGTGGCCTCTTTGTCCGGAAGAGACACAGAGGCCAGAGGAGGGAGTGTCATTTTGGAGCTGGCTGGGGAAATGGGGAGAGACCCAGAACTTGGTTCTGGGCTCCCCACCCCCCAAGATGGACCTGACAGAGGGGTTCTGTTTTCTGTACCAACAAGCTCTGTTTAAACTGTGTTCCCATCATCTAATAACCCTTCTGTTTTACTGTCTGGCTGAGAGTCACATCTGACTGCAGAGTTGGGGTGCAGGGACCTCTGGCTGCCCCACGACCTGCCTGGGCAGACTCACTGCGGAAAGCGCACGGTGTGGAAGGGCTGAATGCTCCGAGGTCAGACCCAGGAAGGTGTAAGCTTCTTGCCCTGGAGACAGTACGCTCCGAGAGAGGAGGCTCCCCCAGAGTCCTGACTGGCTTTGTATGGAGTTGTTCCAAAGCATCCCAGCATCCCCTTCCACCCCATGCACTTCCCAGAAGTCCACACAGGCACTGACACTCCCTCCTCTGGCCTTTGTCTCTTTTCCAGGCATTAGGAGGCCATCTGATCTCTTTGTTCTCCAACACCTTCAGTTGGCACTTTGCAGGAGAGTGGCCCAGGCCATCAGTTACCAGGAGTAAGGGTTGCAGCCATTCTCTGTGCAGACAGCTCACACTGTCCCTCTAGGGCTCTGCAACAATCACACCCCCTTATCCCACCATCTAGATCCTTGAGAAATGCACAGGGGAAACTGAGGCACCCACACAGTATTCAGAGAAGAACATTCCCACTTTGTAACACCTGTATACGACTAGTTATATACTTTAAAGGGGTGTAAAATAGTCAAGTATCATGTTAAACAAAATGATACTCTAAACTGACCACCAAATTTAAGTTGCACGTTTTTCCCCTCAGGTGAGGGCTCTGGGGTTGGGCTGTGGATGAGGGTTCACAGTGCAGGAGGGTGCTCAGGGCTGGGGTGCTGGGGGTGCAGGGACTGGGGTGGGGCAGGGCTGGGGATAAGGAACTTGGGATGCAGACAGGCTGCCCCAGGGCTATGGCCAGAGAGGACTCCCGCCCCGCCCCCGTTACCGGCAGCCACAAGCTCCAGGCGAGGGACCCCTCCTCCCCCTGCTCCCCGCAGCACACTCACTCTGCACCACAGTCACTGCACATGCTCCTAGGGACTCTCTCAGGTCCAGAAAGCCCACTCGCCTCCCCTGTGGTGGGTACCGGGTGTCACGGAGTCCCTGGGCGATGCTCTGGAACTGCGCCCCACCAAGCCAGGCAGGACTTTGGGGAGCCTCCTCTCCCTCGGAGCAGACTGTCTGCAGGGCAAACACTCACAGAAGCCCCAGCAGCTGCTAAGGTGAGTGATGTCCGTCTCCTGGCCGGAAGTCCCCTTCGTGTCTCCTCCAGGTAGCGGGAGGGGAGGGCTGCCAAAAACGGCAGGGTCCCCTCCCCTCCTGAGGTGCTACAGCAGCTAGCACTGCTCTTATGCTGTAGCCCTTAGGCGGCGGCAGCAGCAGCAGCAAGGGAGAGAGACGCGCGCTGCGCACTCTTTATGTTCAGGCAGGGAAGCTCCAGGGTGGAGGGGGGGAAGCTCCAGCCCTGGCGGCGGCGGCGGGGGGGGGTGAGAGGTGGGGGCGGGGGTGGGGTGCTCCAAGCAGGGGAGAAACCTAGCTCCAAATATTGGTGGAGCAGAGCCCCTGACTCTGAATATTCCTGGGGCTAAAGCCCCAGGAGCCCATATAAGTTGGCGCCCATGTGGAGGTCCTCACCTAACCATCTCTCTCTCTCTCTCCCCCACTCCTAGTTGGTGGAGGACAGGGCCCAACAGCTCGGCTTCCTCCATGCTGTCCCACGTCTGTGCTTCTTGGCACAGCAGCAGGGGCTGGACACTCTGGAGCCCCAGGTCTCCAAAGCAGCCCTCATGGAGAGCATTGCGGTGAGTAGGACCCCGTGTCTGGCCCCTGGGGCGAGGAACCCAGAAATGGGAGGAAGAGTTGGTGGGGCAAAGGGGGAAGCAGAGGACAGTGGTTCCTGGGGCTGAGGGCTGGGGAGCAGGGAAGGGAGAGCTTCTGACACCGATGGGGAGCTGGCAGTGGGGGAGTTGTCAGGCCGTGTCTGCATCAGTCTACGAGCATTGGTATTTTCTTGAAATTTGTCAGACCAACCTAACTAACACCTAACCCACATTTGAACCTCTTTTCACACTGCTGCTCATTCTCAAGGTCTGTTTGCCTCCAGACAGATCCATTGTCTTTCAGAACAACCTTGCTCTTTCTGTCTGTTTCACTCACTGAGGTGTCGGAGTAAACACTCACCTTCACTCTATTCTCAGACAAACACTAATATTAACTGTTTGCTACTGATTTGTGGAGTGGAAGATGCCATTTCTGGGGGATTGTTCCCAAGCTGCAGTACTTTGTGTTCAAACATCTCCCAGCTTCCTTGGTGAAAAATAACACCAGGTTTCTTTGCAATATACAAGAAAGAAGGAGTTCTTCGAGTGATTGCTCATATGCATTCCAGTTAGGTGTGCACACGCCGTGTGCACATTCGTCGGAAGATTTTTACCCTAGCAACACTCGGTGGGTCGGCTGGGCGCCCCCTGGAGTGGCGCCGCTATAGCGCCAGATATATACCCCTGCTGACCCACCCGCCCCTCAGTTCCTTCTTAGGGTATGGCTACACTTACGGTTTGCAGCGCTGGTAGTTTGCAGCGCTGGTCATCCAGCTGTGTAGGAGCAGCGCTGGTGTGTGGCCACACTCACAGCTACCAGCGCTGGTGTGTGGCCACATTTGGAGCATTTGCAGCGCTGTTGGGAGTGCTGCATTATGGGCAGCTATCCCAACATTCAAGTGCAACAACGTGCTTTTCAAAAGAGGGGGGTGGAGGGTGGTGTACTGTGACAGGGAGCGGGGGGAAAGAGAGAGGGGATTTTTGGAGCCAACACTGTGTGTTAGCTTCCTGGATTGGAAAAATCACAAAATGTTCATGAGCCCTTAGTCTTAATTCTAATTGCAAACAGCCTGCCTGCAACACGGACTCCCCCGTTTCACTCACTCCCTGTGGTGTACTGTGACAGGGAGCGGGGAAGAGAGAGATTGGAAAAATCACAAAATGTTTGCGAACCCTAACAGCCTGCATCCAACACTGTTTCCTCTGCCTCTCATTTGATCGTTCACAGCCAGGTACAGATAGTTCCTGTTTGCTGTGATCAGTGTTTGTTTTTATAGATAAGCAGTTCAAACGGAGCTCCGATCGGTTTCGTTCTGTTTCATTCACTCTCCCTGCCTCTCATTTGATTGTTTACAGCCAGGTACAGAACGGAGCTCCAATCGGAGCTCGTTCACAGCAAAACAAAGAGAGGCTGCATAACAAAACAAAGAGAGTAATTTATAAAAGCATTCTGGGATACACCTTATTCCCTGGAGGCCAATCACAGCGCTGGTGTGTGGCCACACTTGATGACCAGCGCTGCAGCACCAGCGCTGGAATCCTTATTCCCCATGCCGAGTGAGGTATACGGCCAGCGCTGCAGCCAGGGAGTTGCAGCGCTGGAAGTGCCCTGCAGGTGTGGCCACTTACTAATTGCAGCGCTGGTGGAGGCTTTCCAGCGCTGCAAATCGCCAGTGTAGCCATACCCTTACTGCCCGTGTCGGTCGTTGGAACAGTGGAGCGCGGCTTAGCTGACCTCCACTTCCCTAGCTACTCGTAGTTTCTCTCATTAATTCTTGTATATATAGTTCAGATTTATATAGTTGTAGTTAACTTTATTCGTTTGTAGTATAGTTAGTGTATATAGTTCATACTATATATATGAATGGGTCACAAACTTAGCCCAACCGAAGGCACTGAAACAAACTCAAATGATGCTTCAGCTTCCTCCCTCAGCATCACAAGACCAACACAAAGAAAACTCCCGAGGAACGGGGCACTGAGCATTGCCAGGTTGTGAGTTCCGTGCCCTCAGGAAGCAGCCAAAATGCTTGAACCCCCACCCGCTTCTCTTGGACCGCTGGCAACATGGTGTTTGCACAGGAGCTGCAAGCCCGTCTTTCCTGTCTTTGTCTATCCTGGCCCCTTCCCCCCAAATGCTTTCATCGGATGCTGGAGGGACCTAAGGACCTGCAGGTTCCCGCACCCACCTCCTAAAGCAAACAGTCCTTCCCTTCTCTGACATTCCTGGAGCCGCGCATCCTTGGAGGAGTTTTACCCCAGGGGGTTCTGATTCCCTGCGAAAAGATGTGTCTGGCAGCCGGCGGGGAACTGTCTTCTCTGCCCCCTCTTTGGGCGCTGAGAAGCTTTTTCTGAGAAACAGCACCTCCTCCTGGTGGGAGAATCCTAAATTCCACCCTCCCACCCAGGTTTCTCTGAGCAGCTGCTAGATGAACCCCACTTCTCTGGTCTAGACACCAGCATCTAACCAGCCTTGGAACGGGCCCTGTTTGCTAGCTGGAGAGCTAAGGAACCAGGAAAGAAGGCAAATGTCAGGAAACGAATCTCAGCACGCAAAGAAACTTCCTTCGCTCTTCTTTTGCACTGTCTGTGCCTTTGCAAGCCCTTGAGGCCTAGCCCGACTAGCTCAGTCGGTAGAGCATGAGACTCTTAATCTCAGGGTCGTGGGTTCGAGCCCCACGTTGGGCGTTTGATCTTGCACTCCTCGACATCACTCTCTCCCTTAGAGTCTCAGAGCATAACGGAATCCACTCTTTGTCCTCTCAACCAGCTGAGGCGGTCTCGGACCTTTAGTACATCATGAAGACAAGACACATTGACAATTCCATGGTCCTAAGAGAGTTGATTCTCTTCTAGCCCAGCCAAGAGAGGGAAAAAATAACCTTTCAGAAGCTGATTGCCCCCCACCCCTGAGCAGCCATCTAGAGCTTCTCTACTTATTTCTATATCTTCGCCAGCGCTCAGTAGTTGAGATAACTGCTTCTTTCTCAAATCCTCCACCAGCCCTCTTCATTGGGATGGAGATTGCTTAAGGCTGATGATTCCACCACATCTTATTCATCCCTCGTACATTTCTGTAAGCCCATGGAGAGTAAAACAAGATAGCAATAAAACTGTTTTAAAAAAAAAAGACGTGGCCTCAATGTATAACAATACTGGAAATTGTTTTAATATGTTTTCTGTTTCTTTTTCATATCAGTGCTAAAAATAGGAAGGGAACCGTAAGGAAACGAAAAGCTCAGCGCTTGTGTTAACCTCCTTTGAAGACGAACGAATGGCCTCAGTTGGACAGAAAGTAGGCCTAGAAAGTTATGCCCAACCCCCCAAATGTCATCTTCCTGGTGGTCTAGTGGTTAGAATATGGTGCTTTCACCGCCACGGCCCGGGTTCGATTCCCGGTCAGGGAGTTACCCTCTTCAACAAAAGTCTACTTTGCCTTCCTCGCTTGGAGTTCAACCGAAAGAATGCAACTTCCTGGCCTCCTTCAGAATGCTTGGAAACTCTTTGGAGGCCATGGGGAAAGCAAAGCTTACAACTACTACAATATGGCTATCTGCCCCTTAAAGCCCAGCCTCTGCACCCTTTTACACAAATACACTTACTAGTGCAAACAATTTAGTTTTTCCTTCTTACCGAGCCTAACCTAAATTAGAACAACATTACACTTTGACCCAAGATCTTTTTCTTTTCTTTTCACTTTTCTTGGTAAAACCAAACCAAACCAAACAATCATTTTGGGTCCACCAAAATATTTCACTAAATATAATATTCATCCAAAAACCTTTCACCCAGCGCTATATACAAGTTGTGGAAGCCAATTAATAATTAACAAGGATTTGAAGAGATCTTAATGAATGTTAGTTAGTTAGTTAGCATGAGTTAGGCTAGCTGTGACCCTAATGATGTGAGATTTGTAGAAGCAAGATAATGTAAGACAGAGTGAACTGTGTGAAAGTTATTATGACCTTGCAATATGCAGTCTTGTTTTTCTTAGGAGTGAGACAAATAAGATAGCAGAAAAGCTTATGTATAAACAAAATGTATTTGTTGCTTTTTACTGTCTGTATTATTGCTAGAAATTGTCTGTAACAAAGGTATAAAGGCTTGATGTAATTGTTTACCAGTTGAGAGACCTGTCCGGGACTGGGGTGACCCTGTGTCCTATGGCACTCTCTCCCTCCATTGTAATTACTGGAGAAATAATAAAGTATTTGATTTTGCTGCACCCAAACAAAAAGCGAGAACTAAGTTTTTCTCCGACAATTTGGGGGCTCGTCCAGGATGGCAACGCCCACGGACCCACAGACGGCTACTACGGATCATTCCCCTTCGAACCCCATGGCGCCACATTAGAGGTATGAGACCTTTTGAAATCTCTATTGGGGTTTCGGAGTAGGTCTGTCCGTGAGGACGTCTGTCTCTGTTGGGCTCACGCCATCTGAACTTATTGACTGTGCAGCAGGATCAAATGCAAAGTGGTATTGGGGAGAGGCCCCAATAAGGTTAGTTTATAGCAGTACTGGGAACTGCTGAGTTGGCCAAGGTAAATGCATAGGTAAATGCATAAGGTAATGCATAGGTAAATGCATTAGAATGCACCAGTGCTGAGGGGTTTTTACCACCTCAAGAGGGGTTGTCATACCGCCTCATGGTATTGGTCCGGACCAGGTAAAGATGCATCGTGGTTAAAAAAAAATAATAATAAATAAATAAAAATTTAAAAGATAAAAAGGTTAAAAAAGGGTTAAAAAAAAAAGAGGCCTTGGTGTGTGTGCGTGTGTACACCAGTGTGAGTGATCGTTATCGGAAGACGCCCAGAGTACCCTGTGAAGCGGAAGCTCATGATCAGGACTGCTCTAACGCAAGCCCGGTAACTAGTGGATCTTTAGGAGATCCGACCCACGGTGGGCTGACTCAGCCTGGCATAGTCCGGCGAGGAAGCTGCCTGGGTCTAGGAGTGTGTGAACCCATCTTCCCTCCCCTTTCCCTTCTGTGTGGGCTACTGACAATCTGATCATCTCACTGGATGCAATTAGAGTAAGCGGCGCCGTCTCCCAGAGACTAGCCGATGCTCTTTGCTGAAGGGAGGTGTAGGAGAGTCGTAATCTTCCTTGTGAGTCTCTCCTGTGTGAGTACCCTGTAGGGAGAGATCCTTAGTTTCTGAGCCGCTGGCGCGGACAGGGCACCCTCTCTGTGTGTGTAAGTGGAAAATGGGTAAGGGACAGTCTAAATATTCCACCTTACCCCCTAAGGGTACCCCAGCATATTACATGTACGTACATTATGGTCCTAAAACCTGCAGGTATTTAGCGAATTGAAATCTTCACACGCGTGAAAATTCATTTAAACCAGGGGTCTCAAACTCAAATGACCCCGAGGGCCGGATGAGGACTAGTGCATTGGCCCGAGGGCCGCATCACTGACACGCCCCCTTGCTGCCCCTGGCCCCACCCCCAATCCACCCCTTCCATGAGGCCCCGCCCCTGCCCTGTCTCTTCTCCACCTCCTCCCCTAAGCGCGCGGCTCCCCGCTCCTCCCCCTCCATCCCTCCTGGAAAGTGCTAAGCGCCACCAACAGCTGTTTGGCGGCTTGGCGGCGGGAAGCGCCTGGAGGTAGGCAGAAAAAAAAATGAAGAGTAATATAGTAGTATAGTATTAAAATATAGTATGCTATTAAAAGTCAATTTATTAACTTTTTTATTAACGTCTTTAACTGTAATGTGAAACGTCAGTGCTAATTTTGACAGTCATTTCATTTTTGGCCACTTAGCTGGCAGCGTTGTGCATCAACCAGAGCATCAATATTAGGTTTGATATCCTGAGACGAAACCAATCTTATTGTTGCTTGCAAATGTTCATCAGTGAGCCTTGACCTTAACACAGATTTGTTAATCTTCATGGAAGAGAAAAACTGTTCACATATATATGTACTTCCAAACATTGCCATTATCCTTGCAGAAGCAGAGAATAACATGGGAAATCTTTCTTGTGAAAGAAACCTGTAGAATTCTGGAATTCCAACATCTGTATACTTCTGCTTCAAAATCGTGTCACACTGAAGCTCCACTAACTCCATCTGCATTTCCTCTGCAACATTGTCAATTTCAACAGCAAATGGTGTGGAAAAAAGTTGAAAATGTGGTTCAAGTGCCTTGAAATCTTTAAACCGCACATCAAACTGTTTGTGTAAGTTAGAAATGATCTCTGCATATTCTTTCAAGGATTTGGGTTCAACTTTTCGTAAGGAATTCAGAGTTGAGAAATGGACCAAATTGCCAGCAGTCAGCTGTTTCCCCCATAAAGTAAGCTTGACTTTGAATGACTTAATACTGTCATACATCTGTGTTATCACCTGTTTTCTACCCTGAAGTTTCAAGTTCAGTGCATTCAGGTGATCAGTTACATCTGTTAGAAAAGCAAGGTTGCAGATAAAAGTGGAATCAGCAAGCTGTGGAACCTCCTTGTTTTTCATTTTCATGAAGCAATCAATCTCCTCTTTAAGTGCAAAAAAACGCTTCAAAACATTTCCACGACTCAGCCATCTAACTTGAGTGTGATACAGAACTTCCCCATATTCACTGTCCATACTTGCTAGAAAAGAAGTGAACTGTCTGTGATTCAGCCCTCGTGCACGTATAAAATTAACAGTTTTAACAACTACATCCATAACTTCTTTCATATGTAGACTTTTACTACACAGGGCTTCTTGGTGCAAAATACAATGTATACTGGTGAAGCTAATTCCTGGTATATTGAGGCTGTTCAGTTTGGTCTTCAATAATCCAACCACACCAATGTTTTCAGAGCACATTGATGGCGCACCGTCCGTAGCCAAAGATACGAGTTTGTTCCATGGCAGCGCAGCTTTTTCAATGCACTCTTCCAATCCTTGAAATATGTCACGTCCCGTTGTGGTACCCTTCAGTGGCATTAAGTCTAGCAATTCTTCAGTTATATTCAAATTGCAGACCACACCTCTAATGAACACTGCACACTGTGCGGTATCTGATACATCTGTACTCTCATCAAGAGCAATTGAAAATACTTCAAAGTCTTTTGCCATTTGAATCAATTGTTTTTGCACATTATCAGCTAAATCCGTTATCCTGCAGGCAACTGTATTTGCAGACAAGCTTATGCCTTCAAAAACTTTCTTCCTATCAGGACATAAAATTTCACTGGCCTTCATAAGACATTCTTTTATGAATAAGCCTTCTGTAAAAGGTCGCGATGATTTAGCTATCATTTTGCGTATCACAAAACTTGCTCTTACTGAATCTTCGCTAGACTTGTTAATCCCTGAAAATAAATTTCCTTGCTTGGCAAGTGCTGCTTTAAGTTGCTGAACTTTTTCCTCTCGGATTTTTCCGGTGAATGCATCATATTTTTCACGGTGCATCGTGTCATAGTGCCAACGCACGTTATACTCCTTGGGAACAGCAATCGTTTGCTGACAAATAAGGCATTGAATTTTATCTTTTACCTCTGTGAAAAAATATAAATTCTCCCATTTGTCTTGGAAAACTCTCTTTTCTTCCATGAGTGTTCTTTTTTTTTGACGAAGTCATTTCCAAGCAGTTTTAATAAATATATACAGTCAGTAATGCACCTCACTCAAAGGACAAAACACGCACTTAGATTTACTGCCTAAGGCTCTGGGAGGGAGTTTGGGTCGGGGAGGGGGTCTGGAGTGCAGGCTCTGTGCTCGGTGCAGGCTCCAGGCTGCGGCAGGGGGTGGGGGTGCAGGCTTTGGGACGGAGTTTGGGGATAGGAGGGGGTGCAGGGGTGAGGGCTGTGGGGCTGAGGGTGAGGGGTTTGAGGCATTGGAGAGGCTCGGGGCATTGGAGAGTCTCAGGACTAGGGGGGAAGGGCAGCGTGCCCTGGCCTAGTGCAGGGGGGCGCTAGGACCCTGCAGCAGCAGGTGATGCCGGAAGCCGGCATAGCGGAGGAGTGGAGTCAGCGTGAGCTCCGGGGCGGTGAGGGGGCAGCAAGTGGGGGCCGGGAGACACTGGGGGGAGGCACGTGGGGGCGGCAGGTGGGGCCAGGGGAGAGACCCGGCCCCAAACATTGGGGAGCAGCGCGCGGGGAGCTTAGGCACAGAAAATAACTCGGGGAGGGGGGCGGGGGTGAGGGGAGTTTGGTGGCGACAGGAAATAACTGGGGGAGCTCCGCGGGCCGCAGGGAAGAGCTCCGCGGGCCGCATGCAGCCCGCGGGCCGCATGTTTGAGACCCCTGATTTAAACAATGCCCATTAGAAGGTACCTTCAATCTAGATAAGATCATATATCTCAGAGGAGCTTTTAATCACCAAAGAAAAGCCTCTGACACAGTGTGAGCAATTTGTCTAGGAACGGGTTAATTTGAAATTCACCTTAGCCCTGAGATAAAGGAGAAGTTGTTTTGTGTTCAAGGTCAAGAATCAGTGCGGACTATGCTAAGTGCAAAGAAAAACTGCTTTCAGCCCCAGCTGCTTGTGGAAAATAGAGACAGAGGCAAACCAAAGGCAGTACAAGTTACAGAATTGGAATTATATTTGCAAAGCTTAACTTTCCAGTGAGACATGTGTGAGTATTAAAGTGGCTTAAGGCTTGGGGCATTCATATTTTTCCTGTGTGAGGTGGGAGCATTCCCAACACTCTCCATTGTTGTTTTATTATTTTAAATGAAGCTTTAAAATTTGATTATATGCTCTGTCAGTCTGATCACCTGACATGAGGGATAAATTAGTAACAGGAATTTGTCATAGTTTGGTGAGCAATTATGTATGGGGGAGCCCTGCAGAATTTCCACCATCTATCTGTTTTACCCTTGTTATTTTATGTTTGCTTTGTTTGGTATTGTTGGTGTTATATGATAAGGATTGCATGATTATAGGTGAGCCCTAATAGAATAAGGAAACACTATTTAGTTTTGGTTCTGTTCTGTTTAACCGGTTACTGTTGTTTTTCTGCTCTGTTCATTTGGGCGTTGGGTGTGTGAGCGGAACTGAACTTCTCATTCGTAATTCCTCAGAGTGGAAGCCATGTGTGCGATGAAGCTCTGAGGTTGTATTGAGATCTTTCTGTCCCACCCCCTGTAACGGACAATGTAATAGAAGTAGAAAAATCTGGCTTAGACTGTAATTCTCTCTATTCTCTGTGTAATTTTCTTTTCTGTTTAAGTGTCAGCATACAAATGGGTGGGTCTCTGGGTAGACCCCCTAAAGTGGTTTGGATTATGTGTTAAGTAAATGGCCTTTACCCAATGGCCATGTATTTTTGCCCAGGTAGCAACCCTTACTAGGGAGGACTCGGGTAGTCTTGTGAGTAGAAATGTTTTGGGGTATAGACCAGAAGGGTGGGGGCTAGTTGAGAAGCTCACCATCCTAGCTAAACTGGTAGAGGAGCAAATTAGTGCCCCTGGAAGGGACGGTTCCGCGAGAAAAAGCAGAATCGGGCCCAGGTGGGCAGGCAACAGACAAAGAGATTGGAAAACAGGTTGGAAACTTTTGAGGGTGTAGTGGAAAGAAGGAGTAAGTGAATATAAGCATGAGGATTTCAAATACTCAGGAGGATATTTGGAATGGTGATTTGAGTTGATAAAAGTGACTGTTGGGAGACAAGCAAGTGATTTTTAAGGAAAGTGAAAAGTTGACTCTGTAGTTGCTGGAGGGAACAGCAGTTGAACTTTGTAAAGATGCTAAAGAAAAGTTTTTGGTGTCTTTGAAATGTTTGTGGATAAATTCAGGCAAAGAAATTATTAGATTGCAATCGTTTGGCTATGAACAATTTTGTTAAATCAGTTGAAGAATGTATACAGTGCTATGTAATGAAAATTTTATTAGGCTCTAAAGGCACTATAAGTGGTGATGTTTTCTTTCAGTGTTTAAACGCAGGAGTTAAAAGTCAAAAAAAAGCAAGCCAGAAAGCATCTGTGTTAATGCAAATTAACTAACTGATAAGGTAGAGGCCGCTGAACCAGGGCTGTCTAAGAAACACATACGAGAAAATATGGGGTAATTCCTCTGTTTTGCCTAGAATCAGCAAGAGTATTTGTATATTTTAAGTATTTAACTGCCCAGAAGGGGTGGACCTCTGTTTTTGTCTTTCGGATAATCAAAGAAAACTAATGCCAGCTGCACAGCATTCAACGTACCATGATTTACTGGCACAGTCACAAAATTATGTTGTGTGTTCTATGTTCTGTCTTGTGGTGTTTGTCTCGTGGCCAGAATTGTTGTGTTTAATATTTTCATGAGATGGTCTGATTTGAACTCAAGCGGAAGTGTTGGATTGAAATGCAGATACTTGTTTTGTTCAACTTAGAATACAAAGTGTTTGGTTACATCAAACAAATGTGATATACTAAAGTCTAATACATTTTCTTAAGTACGAGAAGGAAACTACATTGGCCGAATCTTTTAATTGAGAATTGTTGTTAAAATTTGCATACTGACAGTCTTTGGAAGCAAGGACACGAAAAGTTAACCCACTCCCCATATTGTACAAGGGATCCTTTGGCTACCTCAGACTTTTAGCCAGAGGGCTGGGGATGGTGGAATGCTATTGGACTAGAGGTTATATTAAGTGAACTTCTCAAAGTGGGTGTGCTTGTTCTGGCTTGTTGTTCCAAAGTTTTGTAATAAGGTTATTTTAGTGAAAGGGTATATGTGGCATACATTGAATAATAAGACTAATGTACTGTATAACAGTAATGTTTATGTGTTCATGGTATAAAAGAAGGTGTATAATTAAAGAGTAAAAGTTTCCTTTGTAGGTTAAATGAAAAAAAAAAAGCCATGGAGGGAGAAAAAGAGAATAGGTAACATGCGCTGGCCCCAGTCAAGGACACCGCTCACGGCTAAGACTTGGCTGACTACCAAGGAAAGGGGGGGATGGTTGCTGCAGTTAAACGAGATTGGTGTGCAGCGGGCAGCCCACCCTCCTCCTTGGGGACCTTTTGTAAATATTCAGATTGATTTTATTTCAATGTCTAAATGTTGTGGTTATGGATATGTATTAGTTTTAGTTGATGTATTTACCAATTGGGTTGAAGCTTTTCCCTGCAGGAAAGCAGATGCCAGGACTGTTGTGAAACTTCTGCTTAAGGATTTTGTACCACGTTTTGGCATCCCTGTGAGTATCAACAGTGATCGTGGAACTCACTTTACTGGACAGATTGTAAAGGAGTTATGTGCAGCTTTGCAGATCCAACGAAACCTTCACTGCCCTCATCACCCACAATCTGCTGGGACAGTGGAACGCCAGAACGGGATTTTAAAACATAAACTGGCCAAGATTTGTGCTGAAACAAACTTAAAGTGGCCGGATGCCCTTCCTTTGGCACTGATGAGTATGAGAGCCATTCCCAATCGAACGACTGGACTCAGCCCTCATGAAATTTTTACAGGACACCCAATGCTGACTACCAACTGCACCCCCACTAACCCCAGCTCAGATGGACATTCATTTGATGGATGACATAATGCTTAAGTATTGTCAGACACTAATGAAATATGTTAAGTCTTTTATACACAGGTGAAGGAAGCACTAACGAAGGATCCTGTGCAACCTTGCCACTCGTTGGAACCAGGAGACTGGGTCTACATAAAGATCCATCAACGAAAGACTGCTTTGGCTCCATGCTGGAAAGGCCCTTTCCAAGTCCTGTTGACTACCAACACTGCTGTGCAGTGCCAAAGACTGACTGCTTGGACCCAGGATTCTCACTGCAAAAAGACCCCTCCACATCAGAAGAATTTTCCTACTGATAATTAGCCTATTCTTTCTTCTAGTTCCACTGTGCTTCTGGACAGCAGGAAAAAGGACAAGGTGACGTGCTCGTAACCTCTCCCTTGTCCACTGACAGACCTACTGTGCCTTGGAACTTTTCTAGAAAAAGCAAAACCATTACAGGGTGATGTCCTGGTAATCTCCCCTGTAGGATGCTGAACCACGACTGCTTCAGGAAAGAAGAAGAAACACTCACTCCACTGACATTGCCAAAGTCCAGGAATTCCTGACTAAAAAGGACATTAAGAACTGACCCTGGTGAAGAAACAAAGAATTACACACTGGCAGGAAGAAATTTGTGGGACCCATGCTTGGGAATGTGGTAGTAATTGGATTTTGGGGTTTATTCTACAGGCTGCGCCCTGTGTTCTGGATAAATCCTTCAGTATGTATTGCCCTCCCTAATTGGATTTTAAATGACATTGCCCTTATCCAGTTTTCAAATCACTTCTACATACCCAGATTGCTCACAAGGGGCTGCCATTAGATTAGCACAACAAACAGCCTGGGTTATTTCCTCTGGACATAAAGGGAATTGACCAGATCCCTGTGGGCTGGGGCCAATAGTGTAGTAGCCATTTGGACTATTCTTAAAGGCCAAGAACATGATAAGAAATTGGGCCAACTAGAAAAGGCCACTAGTCTTATTCTTGACACTCAGCTATTTTAAGTACAGGC
Source organism: Mauremys mutica (assembly GCF_020497125.1). Classification (NCBI taxonomy): domain Eukaryota; kingdom Metazoa; phylum Chordata; order Testudines; family Geoemydidae; genus Mauremys; species Mauremys mutica. The sequence continues at coordinate 28,267 of NW_025423289.1, forward strand.
TGGAGTTGGTGAGTTACATGTCATTTCCACCCTTAGTTCTATGACCCAAAAGTTACTGACAGAGATGGTATTGAATATCACTGAGGCTGGGAAGGCATTGCAGTGGGATCTAGACCAGACTTGGCCCACTGCCCTTACAGACACATCAGGAGTACCATCTGATCTGTGGTCATGGAAACATACTTGGACACTTTCTGGATGGCAGTGTGAACATTTACAGTGCTCCTCCAAGCATATGGACCAGTTAGGATGGGTGTGGGCTCCCACATACCGAATCCTGCTGGGTCCATGGGGAGGATGCATGTGGGACTGTAATTATTTACCGAGACATCTGGGAAATTAGACCACCTGGTATACCTAACTGATTTCTAGACAGTACCCCTAGAATAACACCTGACATTTTGGATAAGAATAGAGAGTCAATGGACATTTTGGCCGTTAGAACCACCACAGCTCAGTGTATCTATAAACTGAAGCCAGGGGAAGTTGTCACTGTTTATGACAATATTTGCTGGGAGGGTAGAGGTCAAGGAACTACCCTGACAGGACGCCCACTTTTTCAAGCTAATGATAGCTGTGTGTACGTTAATGCCACCACATTACAAGATATACATATTAATCTTACCACTGCTGCAGGCAATCATATCATTTACTGGCCTGCAGATAGAATGTTGCAAATAGCTCTTAGATTTCAGGTATATTTTAATTGGACTAGAGTAGTGCCTGATCGGTTTCAAAATTTGCTTTCATTGTTACCAGAGGTTTAAAGAATCTCTGAATTGCAAGGGCAAATTCACATGCGTCAGAATATATATCAAGCTGAAAAGAATGCCTTTCATACAGCTTATAGAGTGTTTACTTTATGTACTAAGTATGATGTTTTGTGCTTTGTAAGCAAAATTGTACAACAGCCCCATTATATTATTCCTATGGGAATGTTATTGTTTGTAGTGTTGTTAGTTAGCTTAGGATTATGTTATTGTTGTTGTTGAAAAAAACGTAATAATAGCAATACCTTTCATGTTCATGCTAATCATGCTTTGTCATTACATCCAATCAAAACCCCTAAGGTTGAAACATCTGATGTAGAATCTGAAATCCACGAATTAATGCAAATAGAGATTTGAAAATATTTGTTGTACTAGAAGTACAAAAGGGGGGAGTGTGGAAGCAGGGAAAGAATTAATAAGGATTTGAAGGGGATTTTAATGCATGTCAGTCAGTTAGCAAGAGTCAGGCCATACTGTAACCCTAATGACGTGAGACTTGTAGAAGCAAGGATAGTGCGAGGCGAGAGGACAAGAACTGTGTACAAAATTATTACGACCTTGCAACAGTCTAACCAAATATGCAGGCTTGCTCTTTTTTGGAGTGAGACAAATAAGATAGCAGAAAGGCTTATTATAAACAAAATGTATTTGTTGCTTTTTACCGTCTGTATTATTGCTAGAAATTGTCTGTAACAAAGGTATAAATGCTTGCTGTAATTGTTTACCAGTTGAGAGACCTGTCCGGGACTGGGGCGACCCTGTGTCCTATGGCACTTTCTCCCACCATTGTAATTACTGGAGAAATAATAAAGTATTTGATTTTGCTGCACCCAAACAAAAAGCGAGAACTGAGTTTTTCTCCGACAGGGTAGAAGAGAAAGCAAGTGAAGCTGACTTCGAGTGGTGGTGCCCCTGGGCGGAGTGGTCCTCCTGCTCCTTCCTGTCGGAGGGGTGGGCTTGGGGGGTCTGGCTGTGGGCGGTGGGAGGATGGTGTCCAGGGAAGTCCCAAAGGTCACCCTGCGCCGGCGGAGTGTGAAGCCTCTCCCCTAGGTTGGGGTGCCGAGGATTAAGCCTTCCTCTGTGGCTTGGGCTGGGGAGCGTGATCCGGCGTCGGGTACATTTGGGTAGAGCTGGCGGCCGGCAAGAATTCGGGCCATCAGGTCAACCCCCTGTGGACAATGGGGGCGAGCCTGCAGGCCTGCGATTTTGGCTTTGCGGGCGGGCAGCTCAAGCCTGGCCTCCTATGAGCCTGGAAGGCAGCCGGCCGGGCTCACCCGTCTCCAAGTTCCTTTCAGGCAGCAGGTGGAGCGAGGAGCCCAGGGAGGGGAGCCCAAGGAGGTGTCAGGAGCTTGGTCCTGCCCGGCGCCTGCGCCCAGCAGGGCTCTTGCCCGCTCCCGGCCCACCTGGTTTTGGCCTCTGCCACCCCTAGCATTCAGCCAAAAGAGCAGAAGCCACCCTCTCCCTCCCGGAGTAGCCAGCATGGGGCTTGAACCCATGACCTTGGTGTTGTTAGCACCACGCTCTAACCAGCTGAGCTAGCTGGCCAACAGCAAGACCTGCCTTGCCTGACCCTTTTGGAAGGAGTCACTGGCTGGCGCGGGGAACGATGTGGCCTCCGTTATCGAATGGATGGATCGAGACGCCCCCTGCCAAGGTAGGGGAATTAGCTCAAGTGGTAGAGCGCTCGCTTTGCATGCGAGAGGCAGCGGAATCAATGCCCGCATTCTCCAGCGGCAAGGCAGCCCCAGGACCTTCTCTTGCCCTTCTTTTAGAAGCCATGGACAGTCAGCCGGCTCAGCTCCTCCAGTGGCCTCCATCCCTCTCCCCGCTTGGCCTCCCAAAAAGCCAGCCCTTGCGGAGCACAAAGCTCTTCCTCCCCGGCCCTTCTCCCCCTTGCGCTGACTGGGAGGCTGGAGACAGCTGGGGGAAGTTAGCTCAAATGGAAGAGCATGGGAGAAGTAGTCAGACCCAGACACACATTCTCCAGCCTGCTCTGCTCTGCTTTGCTCTGCTGGGCTGGGCTCTAGTGGGGGACCTGCACCTTTCTTTCTGAGCTCTCACTGGAGCACAATCCCTTTCCTCCTCCCTCCCTGCTAGTCTACGCCAAGCTCATTGTCCGGGAGGGAGAGCCACTCAAATACAGAATTACTCACATCCCAGGGGTCCATGAAGGGAATGAGGAGATGGGCGGGGTGGCACGTGATACCAGCTCAGCTGAGACCGTGAGACCTCGCAGCCTCCTGATCTCAGGCAGCATGGCAGCCGTGGAGTAGAGCAGAGCACGCAGACAGCTTGGAGACAGCCAAAGCGGGGAAGGGCTGCGTTGGTTTGGAAGAGGGAGTCGGTGGCTGTCTATCCTGGCGGAGGCAGGGTCGTTTTGCTGTATGCTGGGCCAGGGGCCAGGGAGCCTGCTAGAGTTGCTGAGCTGGGCCTGCTCCTGGCTTTGCTTGGGTTAGAGGAAAGTGGTGAAGATAGGAACGGCCCTCCTGGGTGAGACCGATGGTCCATCTAGGCCACTATCCCGTCTTCTGACAGTAACCAATGCCAGGCGCTTCAGAGGCAATGGCCAGAGCAGGCAATCATCAAGTGATCTATCCCTGCGTTGTCGTCTGAAGTTTGGTGCTTGTTTCAGGGGCTAACTCTCAGCCCAGACACACTCCAGGGAGGGAGCGTTGGTGTTTGTGCCGAGGAGCGTGGCTGGGACTCGGACCCCCTTCCCCAGCTCTGGTTAGCACGCCCCCCCCCTCCATTTCAGGCTGTGTTCTGCTTAAGGCCACAGAGCCCTTGCCGTTTTTTGCCCGGTGCCTGAGAGTCAGGCCAGCTGCAGGGAATTAGCTCAAGTGGCAGAGCTCTCACCTTGCATGCGAGAGGTAGTGGGGGGCGATGCCCGCATTCTCCGAGCCTGTCGACTAAGGGCTCCTGATGAGCGTGGTGGACGGGAGAGTCGGCCATCTGACTTTTGGCCTTGCTGCCCGTAGCGGTACGGCCGAAAATTCAAAAGCCACCCTCCCCAGGCCCACAGCCACCCAGGGGCTCCTCTGCACCATCTTGCCTGAGCCGGTGGAAGTGGAGCCTGGAACTGAGCTGATGCGCTGAGGGTTATTTGCACTGCGCGCTTCACATGGAGGTTAAAACACGGGGCACAGATCTTTGAGCACAACCCTCATCCTGAGGAATGGTGGCGGGGGCTGCATAAAGAGAGACTGGCTCTCCCTGGCGGGGCTGCAGCGGCTCTTCACAGGGGCAGTCCCACTGCCCAATTGGTACCAGAGTTTTGAAAGCCTCCTTTCCTGGCCTGGCTCCCCTCTCTTTAGGGGGAACTGGTGGCCCCAAACTTCCCAGAAACCATCATAGCGAGGCCAACCTGAGCACAGACACCTGCTCAGCACCCCGGGGTGCAGCCCTGAACTCCGGCAATCAGCTACGCTCAGCTGCCCACCCAACAAGCGTTACACGCAGGAGCCTTCATGCCCCGCGTGTTCAGGTCCTTCCCAGCGCCAGCTTTAAACTCCGCTGCTCAGTTCTAAGCTTTGGCCACACGGGGGCAGCCTGGAGCTCAGCCAACGCCTCCGGTTCCTGGTTGCGTTTCCCGCTCCTCGTGGCAGGTTCACACCCCGCAAGCAGATCTCTGAATAGGAGCCGAACGGTTCCCCAAATCCAGCGCTTTAGCAGCAGCTTTGCTAGGAAAGTGCTGACGTCCCCAAGTAAAGTAAGAGCCAGAGCGCTGTGTCCAGGATCCTCTATTGGGCCCCTCACCGTGGTGTCTGTCAGGCACAAGGAGAAACCAGGGAAATGTTTTCATGGTGTTTAAGGGCAGAAGGGGCCATTAGCTCAGCTAGTCTGACCCCCGAATAACACAGAATTACACCATGACACACATTGATCCCACAGACCTTAGATAGATCAAAGCGTTTCAGCTCAGGAAGGAGGCTAAACTGGGTGCCAGAGGCAGCGAACAAGGGGCCCCCAAGGCAATGGCAGGGAGCTGACGAGGTGAAATATGCCCAGATGATCCCAGCAGGCGACCCACCCCCATGCCACAGAGGTGGGAGTCCCTGATCCTCCTGCCCTTATGAATCTCTGGTGGTAAGTGGGTCCCCCCAGTTCCCCAGATAAGAATCCTCCATGTGATTTCCCTGGCTTCACCTCCAAATAAGAACATTGTGTGGAGGGAGTGGGAGGAAGGTTGTCTGGCAGATCTGTAAAGGGGGACTGTGTCTCCCTGTCTGGCCCAGGCTCCTGGGAGGAAGTGATCTCAGTGTGTCTGGCTGTCTCCATTCCTCCCACCCATAAGAATCCCTGGTGTGTGGGTGCACCCTAGACCATTAAGGATCTCTGGGGGAGTGGGTGTCTCTCTCCCCCTAGTCAGGATCTCTGGGACGTGCCTGTATAAAAAGAGACTTTGACGCACCCAGGCTGGGCTGCCATCATGGAACAGACCAGGTCCTTCTGTGGAGGGTTTGCGTTCCTCCAAAGCCGTGATCTCAGTGTGTGTGGGTGTCCCTGTCCCTTCAACCCTTAACAATCTCTGGTGCGTGGGTGCGCTGGGCCCCATTACAATCCCCTCTGTCTTACCCCCCCATGAGGGATCCGGTGGCTGTGGGTGTTCTCCACGCTACTGGGGGTGTCTGGTGCCCCTGTCCCTCCTGGTTAATAGTGGAGTGTGTGGGTGCCCCCCCCCGCCCGTTAAGGATCCGTGTTGTGTGGATGCCCCTGTTCTTCTCATTAAGAATGGTGCAACGGAGCATATGGGTGTGTCCCCCACCCCATGAACTAGCTCCCATGTATGGTTCCCCTGCCCCCATCCAGGCTCTGTGGTGTGTGGGTGTCTCTGTTCCCCTTTTCAAGATCCGTGTGCAGGGGGCATCCCTCCCCCCAAGTCAGAATCCCCAGCATGTGGGTGCTCCCATCCCCCCTCCAGGCTCTGCGGGGGGGGGGGGGTCTTAAAAGAGACCGTGTCTCACTGTCTTGCCCAGGCTACACTGCAGGGGCTACTCACAGGCACAACCCCACTACTGATCAGCACGGGAGTTTTGACCTGCTCTGTTTCTGACCTGGGCCGGTTCACCCCTCCTTAGGCAACCTGGAGACCCTGAGCTTCCCAGGGATCACCCTATTGATGCGGAGCTTAGTGCGGACACTCAATCGGCACAACCCCCTGCAGCCCAGAACTCCTGAGCTCAAGCGATCCGCCGGCTTCAGCCTCCCCAGGAGCTGGGATCACAGGCACCAGCCAGGGAGCCTGGAACTGGGAAATGCTCCTGGTTCCCCCGCCCCCGTCTCATGTCAGGGTGCAGGCGCCGCTGTCCTCCCAGGTAAGATCCCGGATGTTTCGGTGCCCCCCATCCCCCATCCAGGAGCCCAGGTGTCCGGGTACCTCTGCCCCCGATACAGAATCCTGGATGTGTGGGTGTCTGTCCCTCTGCAGAGGATCCCGGAGTGTGGATGCCCTTGTCCCTCTCTAGAAGATCCTGGGTGTGTGGGTGCCACTCTCCCCCCCCAGAAGATCTCTGGTGGGTAGGTCCCCAGGGTGTGAGCGCTCCCATCCCCCGATACAGGCTGGGGGAGGGGGGGCGGGTATAACTGGCTCTCCCTGTCCTGCCCAGGCGGTGCTACAGCAGCTGTTCACAGGGGCAGCAACCCCACTGTCACCCTGCAGCTTTAACCTGCTCCAGGGGTGACCTGCTTCACCCTCCTGTGGGAGCCCGGGGACCCCGAACTTCCCAGAATCACCTGATTGATGCCGAGCTTAGCACAGACACCGGCTCAGCCTGGCAGGGTGCAGCCCTGACCCCTGACAACCAGCTTCCCTCCGCCTCCTGCTGCACAGCGAGGATCCCACGCGAGAGGCTTCGTGCCCCACGTGTCCAGCCAGGTCCGTTCCAGCTCCAGCTTTCAACTCTGCTTGTGAGCTCCCATCTCCGGCCACACGGGGGCAGCACTAATGGCCTCATCTAAATTTGACCCTTCAGACCGCAGATTATAACCCAGCGGGCAGATTATAGCCCAGGAAGCCAAATCCTTCCCCAAACTGACAGCTGAAGCAGAAGATCCCCTTGGAAAGATCAGGAATTTTGCCTTTAAAAACAAGGAAAATGTGCATTGTTCTCTTCTGTCTACAGCAAGAGATTGAAGAAACTCAATTGATTTCATTGACTGGAGGTTAAGAGGGGATTTAGTCACTGATTTTAAATACACTGTTTTAAAAATTCCCAGAGGGGGGAATATCTGATTTTAAAGGGTTTTTTAATTCACCAGACAAAGGTTGAACACGACCCCCTTGGTTTGCAGTCAATGTCACAAAACGCCAACTGGAAATTACCATTTTTTAACCGTGAGGCTAATTATCTAGTGGAACAAGCTTCGCAAGGGACGTGGTTAAATCCCCATCATTGCCCTGTGTAAATGAAGACCGCAGCTCTTGCTGCAAGACACCTGGTGTGTGGGTGTCCCTGTTCCCCCTTCAGAACCTCTGGTACATGGTGCTTCCCTCCTCCCAGTTCAAGATCCCCATCATGTGGGTGCTCCCATCCAGGATCTCTGGTGGGTGTCTCTGCCCCCCATACAGAATCCTGGGTGTGTGGGTGTCCGTCCATCTGCAGAGGATCCCGGAGTGTGGATGCCCTTGTCCCCCCCCACAAGATCCTGGGTGGGTAGGTGCCACTCTCCCCCCCAGTAGATCTCTGGTGGGTGGGTCCCCAGGGTGTGAGTGCTCCCATCCCCCGATACAGGCTGGGGGGGGCGGTATAACTTGCTCTCCCTGTCCTGCCCAGGCGGTGCTACAGCAGCTGTTCACAGGGGCAGCAACCCCACTGTCAACCTGCAGCTTTAACCTGCTCCAGGGGTGACCCATGCGGGTTGGGAGTGAGGGGCACCAGCAGAGCTGTGAGTCTGGAGGGACTGGGATAGTAGGGGCTGCGGGTCGGGAGTGAGGGGCACTGGCAGCGCAGTAACTGGGGAGCTCAGCGGGAAATCCAGGGGGCTGCGGGTCGGGAGTGAGGGGCACCAGCAGAGCTCTGGGTGTGGAGATCAGGATTGGGATAGGAGGGGCTGCGGGTCGGGAGTGAGGGGCAGCAGCAGAACTGTGAGTCTGGAGGTCAGGACTGGGATAGCAGGGGCGGCGCGTCAGGAGTGAGGGGCACCACTAGAGCTGGGGGGAACCCAGGGGGCTGCGGGTCGGGAGTGAGGGGCACCGGTAGAGCTGAAGGAAGCCCAGGGGTCTGTGGGTCAGGAGTGAGGGGCACCAGCAGAGCTGTGAGTCTGGAGGTCAGGACTGGGATAGTAGGGGCTGCGGGTCGGGAGTGAGGGGCACCGGCAGCACAGTGACTGGGGAGCTCTGCGGGAAGCCCAGTCGCTGCAAGTCGGGAGTGAGGGGCACCAGCAGAGCTGTGGATCTGGAGATCAGGATTGGGATAGGAGGGGCTGCGGGTCGGGAGTGAGGGGCAGCAGCAGAACTGTGAGTCTGGAGGTCAGGACTGGGATAGCAGGGGCTGCGAGTTGGGAGTGAGGGGCACCGGCAGAGCAGGAGGGAGACCAGGGGGCTGCGGGTCGGGAGTGAGGGGCACCGTCAGAGCTGGTGGACGCCTAAGGGGCTTCGGGTCGGGAGTAGGGGGCAGCGGCAGAACTGTGAGTCTGGAGTCAGGACTGGGATAGCAGGGGCTGCGGGTTGGGAATGAGGGGCACCGGCAGAGCTGGAGGGAGACTAGGGGGCTGCGGGTCGGGAGTGAGGGGCACCAGCAGAGCTGTGAGTCTAGAGGTCAGCACTGGGATAGCAGGGGCTGCGGGTCGGGAGTGAGGGGCACCGGCAGAGCAGGAGGGAGACGAGGGGGCTGCGGGTCGGAAGTGAGGGGCACCGTCAGAGCTGGTGGACGCCTAAGGGGCTGCGGGTCGGGAGTGAGGGGCACCAGCAGAGCTGTGAGTCTAGAGGTCAGGACTGGGATAGCAGGGGCTGCAGGTCGGGAGTGAGGGGCACCGGCAGAGCAGGAGGGAGACCAGGGGGCTGCGGGTCGGAAGTGAGGGGCACCGTCAGAGCTGGTGGACGCCTAAGGGGCTGCGGGTCGGGAGTGAGGGGCACCAGCAGAGCTGTGAGTCTAGAGGTCAGGACTGGGATAGCAGGGGCTGCGGGTCGAGAGTGAGGGGCACCAGCAGAGCTGTGGGTGTGGAGATCAGGATTGGGATAGGAGGGGCTGCGGGTCGGGAGTGAGGGGCACCGGCAGCACAGTGACTGGGGAGCTCCGCGGGAAGCCCAGTCGCTGCAGGTCGGGAGTGAGGGGCATCAGCAGAGCTGTGGGTCTGGAGATCAGGATTGGGATAGGAGGGGCTGCGGGTCGGGAGTGAGGGGCACCGGCAGAGCTGTGAGTCTGGAGGTCAGGACTGGGATAACAGGGGCTGCAGGTCGGGAGTGAGGGGCACCGGCAGAGCTGGTGGGGGAATAGGGGGCTGCGGGTCGGGAGTGAGGGGCACCAGCAGAGCTGTGAGTCTGGAGGTCTGGACTGGGATAGCAGGGGCTGCGTGTAGGGAGTGAGGGGCACCGGCAGAGCTGGAGGGAGACCAGGGGGCTGCGGGTCAGGAGTGAGGGGCACCGTCAGAGCTGGTGGGGGAATAGGGGGCTGCGGGTCGGGAGTGAGGGGCACCAGCAGAGCTGTGAGTCTGGAGGTCAGGACTGGGATAACAGGGGCTGCAGGTCGGGAGTGAGGGGCACCGGCAGAGCTGGTGGGGGAATAGAGGGCTGCGGGTCGGGAGTGAGGGGCACCAGCAGAGCTGTGAGTCTGGAGGTCTGGACTGGGATAGCAGGGGCTGCGTGTAGGGAGTGAGGGGCACCGGCAGAGCTGGAGGGAGACCAGGGGGCTGCGGGTCAGGAGTGAGGGGCACCGTCAGAGCTGGTGGACGCCTAAGGGGCTGCGGGTCGGGAGTGAGGGGCACCAGCAGAGCTGTGAGTCTGGAGGTCAGGATTGGGATAGGAGGGGCTGCGGGTCGGGAGTGAGGGGCACTGGCAGCGCAGTAACTGGGGAGCTCCGCGGGGAGCCCAGTCGCTGCAGGTCGAGAGTGAGGGGCACCAGCAGAGCTGTGGGTCTGGAGATCAGGATTGGGATAGGAGGAGCTGCAGGTCGGGAGTGAGGGGCAGCAGCAGAGCTGTGAGTCTGGAGATCAGGACTGGGATAGCAGGGGCTGCTGGTCAGGAGTGAGGGGCACCACTAGAGCTGGGGGGAACCCAGGGGGCTGCGGGTCGGGAGTGAGGGGCACCAGCAGAGCTGTGAGTCTGGAGGTCAGGACTGGGAAAGCAGGGGCTGCGTGTCAGGAGTGAGGGGCACCGTCAGAACTGGTGGACGCCTAAGGGCCTGTGGGTCGGGAGTGAGGGGCACCAGCAGAGCTGTGGGTGTGGAGATCAGGATTGGGATAGGAGGGGCTGCGGGTCGGGAGTGAGGGGCACCGGTAGCACAGTGACTGGGGAGCTCCGCGGGAAGCCCAGTCGCTGCAGGTCGGGAGTGAGAGGCACCAGCAGAACTGTGGGTCTGGAGATCAGGATTGGGATAGCAGGGGCTGCGGGTCGGGAGTGAGGGGCACAGGCAGAGCTGTGGGGCTGGAGGTCAGCACTGGGATACTATCCAGCCTAATGGTAAGTGATGCCCAGCTGAGCCCATGGCCAGTACGTCCTGCTCCACCCACGACCGGGCTGGGAGCCAGGACTCCTGGTTCTTCTCCCCAGCTGTGGCAGGGCAGTGCAGGCTAGTGGTTAGAGTGGGGGGTTGGGAGCCAGGGTATCCAGGTCCCACCGCTGGCTCTGGGAAGGGAGTGGGGGCGAGTCGTGGTGCCCCCCCCGGCTTAAAGTGGTTTCCATCCTGTGCAGGGTTTACAGTTTTGTTCACTGGCTCTCAGCACCTCCCACTATTCAAATTGTCCCAGTGCCGCGGGGTCTAGTGGTTAGAGCCGGGGAGGCCGGGAGCCAGGCAGGGGCGGTGGGTATAAGGGGCCCGGGGAGGCACCTGGCCCGTGCTCCACCCAGAGGCCCTGCTCCCACTCGTCCTCTCCCCCGCAAGGCCCCATCCTCACTTCGCCCTTTCCCAAGCTCCATCCGCCCACATGGGACTGCGGGGGGAGAGGCCGGGGGTGCAAACGGCAGAGAGGCAGGCGGGGGGGGCCTTGGGGTGGGGGCGAAGAGGCACAAGTGGCAGGGCCTCGGGGGAAGAGACGTGCGAGGTGGGCGGGGGGGGTCAGGGGAGTGGAACAAAGGGGTCCTGAGAGGGGCGTGTGGGCGGGGCTGAAGGGGGCGTGTGGGCGGGGCTGAAGGGGGCGTGTGGGCGGGGCTTTGGCAGGAGGAGGCTGAGTGGCAGCACGCCTTGGGGCAGGGCCACAGGCTGGGCCCGCCCAGCCTCCCCCAATGCAGGAGTCCCAAGCTGCCCATGGAGCCAGGACTCCTGGGTTCTATTCCTGGCTCTCCCACAGACTCCCAATCTGAGCTGGTGCAGCCCATCTCGCCCTCCCTGGTGCCTCAGTTTCCCCCGTGTGAGACGGGTACCAGTGTGAATGGCTGCAGAGCTGTGGAGAATCTCGTCCCTTCTCCTGGCGGCTCCTTGGTAGCCCTGGGGAAGCAGCCAACTGCTGCAGCCCCTGGCTCCCGTCTGGGCAGCCCGGGGTGGGGGTGGGATCTGGGCAATGGGAAGCAGGAATCCCCCCTTCCCCCACCCCACCCCGGGGACATGGGGGGAGGCTGGTGCTGCGGGGGCAGAGAGTCCTGCAGCCCTCGCAGGGGAGAAGGGGCAGGTTCCCGGCTTGGCTGCTGATGGGGACGGGGTGGGGGGCACTGCTGGACTGGGGGCTCCTCCCTGCGGGGTGGAGATGGAGCACGGCTGCTGGGAGCGGACGTCTCCTCTGGATGGGGGAGGGTGACACTGGCCAAATTGTGGGAGCCCCTGTCCCCCCCCCCCAGACAAGGGAGGGGCCTCTCAGCCTTGCCGGCTCGTCTCTCTTTTACCAGGATCGGCCCAGCACCTGGCCTGGCCCAGACCCCCCTTCCTCAGCGCCAGCAGCTGCCCATTGTGGGGAGTGGAGCGGCCGGGGGGTGGGGGCCTCTCAAGCCCCCCCCGGGGAGCAGGGCCGGGGCACTGGGGGGCAGGGGCTGCGATGGGGGGAGGTGGGGTTGGAGAGATGTCAGGGGGTGAAGCTGGGACTCAGGGGGGGAATGGGGCAGGCTGCAGGGAGGAAGTGTGGGGGGGCCACCGGAGGGGAGCTGGGGGGCTGGGAAGCTGCGGGGGGGACACAGCCGGGAGGGGGCTAGTGGTGACACCGCAGGGGGGGCTGTTCAAGAGGCAGTGGGCTGGGGGGCAGGGCGGGAGCTCGGACAGGGGTGGGGGGGTCAGGCTATTGCGGGTCTCCCTGTGAATGGCACCAGACTGCAGGGAACCCCACGGCTGGCAGCCCCCATGCTGGGGGGTCTGGTCACTGCAGCCCCCCCCCCGATGCACCCTGCTGGGGGGTCTAGTCACTGCAGCCCCCCCCCGATGCACACTGCTGGGGGCTTTGGTCACTGCAGCCCCCCCCGATGCACCCTGCTGGGGGCTCTGGTCACTGCAGCCCCCCCCCCGATGCAGAGAAGCAGCAAAATTCATCAAACATAGAACTGGTTATGACTTATTTACTTGGTCTTAAAAGAGAACAGCAACGACCTGAGTCTCTTCCCTGTCAATAACCCCCTGCTCAGCCAATCAGGGTAGAGACTGAGGATGGGAGGCTGAGGGTTCTCACCAGAGAGACCAAAGGATGGCCCAGGTCACCAGTGGGGATCACTGCCCGAGCACTATTTCAGCCCCACATTTTTGGGTGGACCTCCCACAATGGGAGCTGCCGAGCACTCCCCCGCAACACACACACACACACACACACACACACACACACACACACACACACACACACACACACACACTGCTCCTGGTTTTGGGAGGGGAACAGGAGAAAGGACAAAAGAAGCAAGAGACGAAGAGAAAGGAGGGAGGGAGGGATGGAGGAAAAGGTGAAACAAAAAGAACAAACCCTAATGACCCCAGTGATTTTAAGGGACAAAATCCCAGGTACGGAATAAAATTCTGCTTCCTTAAGCTCGTGTTTTCCATGCCTAGAATTCAACTGTCACCAGATGGATCAGACTGAACAGGTTTCAAACCTCGAGGAGGCTCTTACCTTCTAAACAGGGACGGCTGTTTTCTAGTAAAATCAGGAAAAGGGAAGGAGAAAACTCAAAAGAGGTTCCTCCTGGCGCTCAGGTACCTGAACCCGAATACTCTCTCAGTCCTCAAAGAGAGACCTGGAGAAGGAGACTGGCTGAAGCAAAGCCACAGGGGGCTCTGAGGTTTCCCTGGCCCCTTGCCCCTGTCCTGCCTGGCTGATGTCAGCATCTCTCTGTGAGGTCACCACCTCCCCACCACCTTTGACCAATAGCCTGAGGTCCTGCAAAAGGCCTTTGTGATGTCATTGCCACACCCCTTCCTTGCTGGGCTAATGTCCTGCCCCTGGCCAGGCACTTTGGAGGTTTGAGCTACTCCCTGTGGATCACCCCACTCAAGGAGCGTTCGTTCTAGGAAGCAAGCCGGCTAGACAGGAAAACATCAGACGCTGCTCCCAATGCTACACTCAGTTTTTCAGAAATTAGTCGACTTTATGACCAGAAGAGACCATTAGAGCATCTAATCTGACCCCCCTGCATATCACAGGCCTCCTGTATGACACAATAGCTACTTTTGGGGCAAACACATTCCAGAAAGGCATCTAGCCTTCATTAAATGACATCAGGAGATGGCAAATCCACCACTTTCCTTGGTAGCTTGTTCCTGTGGTGAATCATCCTCGCTGTTGAATATTTGTGCCTTAGTTGTAATATGAATTTGTCTCTTTTCACCTTCCAGCCACTGGGTCTTGTTATGCCTTTCTCTCCTAGATTCAAGAGCCCTTTAATACCCAATCTATTCTCTCCATGAAGGCCCTTCAACACTTCAATGAAGTCACCTTTCAATCTTCTTTTGATAAGCTAAACAGGTTGAGCTCGTTCAATAGCTCGCTAGAAGGCAGTGTTCTCCATCCCTCAGAACATTTATTGGCTCTTTGGTCATCAGACTCCTGAACTGCAGCTGGATGTGGTTCTTGTTCTTCTGCACAGCATAGCTCCTGGAGAAGAGGGATCTTCAAATGTACATTCCTATGATACCTTTGTTTAATTGATGAAAACATAAACTAGACAGTTAGAGGATTGGAACTGATTTCAGCTGATGGACAGCTTTGCTAGGTTTTTGTGCATTTGGACAGTGAAATGTTGAGTGTTTACATTCATATCAAGCACCTTTGTATAGTGGAGCTCCTGAACATAATGAAGAATGGAAATGAAAATGTTTTCCTTTTTTAAAAAAAAAGAAAGAAGGTTATAAGAGAACACTGGGGCTTGAATCAAGGATCACTTGACCTACCATCAAGCACTGTACCACTAAGCTATACCCCCATGACCATGGACTCATGATCTCCTGCTTTCTCGAGGTCCTTTGCCATTCCCAGACCAGAAGTGGTTTTAAAAATGGGGTTTGATTAAACTTCTTAAATGTGGTGAACACCACAGCTTGCACACCCACCGATATAGCTTCTCCCAGTGACATAGCTGCCACCTCTTGGGGAAGTGGATTAACTGCACCCACATGAAAACTCTCTCCCCTCAGCATAGAGCAGTGGTTCTCAAGCTGTGGGTCAGGACCCCAAAGTGGGTCATAACCCTGTTTTAATGGGGGTCGCCAGGGCTGGCATTAGACTTGTTGGTGCCTGGGGCTGAAGCCAAAAGTCTGAGCCCCACCACCCAGGGCTGAATCCCTCAAGCTCTGGTTTTGCCCTCCCTCAACTGGATAAGAGGGCACAGTGTGAAATGTTTGGGGACCACTGTTTTAGGATGACGTTCTCAATCACTTCTATGAAGTCCAATGAAAGCTATTCCTCACCCACCTACTCCTCCATCAGGACCAACGAGGTATGTTCTGCTGCCCTTCACTCATGCAGGAAGGATAACAACATTTCATTCCACTCAATCCTAAAGTGATTTGTAACCTGCCACCAGCCAAAACTGGTCATTTTGGGAAAGCGGCCCCATCCTGCTGCATAGCTAGGCACAGTAGGTGTGTCTATGCAAACGCGGTCTGTTCCTGAAGTCTTTCCCCCAGCTCCTCACTAGATGTGAAGGGGGAGCTCATTCAGCCTCTGCTTCCGCTTAGTATTTAAAAACTCCGTATTGTCCCTATCTCTGCTGACATTAGATTTCTCCTTCTGTCTTTTCCTTGATAGTTCTGATGAGGTGGCTGAGTGGTTAAGGCGATGGACTGCTAGTCCATTGTGCTCTGCATGCATGGGTACAAATCGCATCCTCATCGGATGCATTTAGTCATTACTCCTCCTTTGTAGACAACCATGTCCCCGTTTGGTATGATGTTGCTTCTTGCAAACAAAAACCTTCTCAGAAACTCAGAACTCTCTTGCTTTAAATAAAATGTCTAAATCCCAGATTTCTTAAAAAAAGAAAAATTTTCTAGTCCTGTATTTCTTAATTTTTATCTCAAAAGGGAACATCCTCGTCATCTCCTCCAAACACCCTGGGACCTGCCCAAATTATTAAAATACCCTCAACCCGAGCAAGGCCAGAGCAGTGAACCAGAGCTAGTGTCTAGGCCAAGCTGTTCTGAAGGAGGCAACTCCAACATTTTCTCCCTGCTTCCCTTGGCAAGGTCTGACTGAGAAAACAAAATTCCCCAAACTGAAAAACCAATACTAATCTGTTTGGGGAGAGTTTGAAAGTATTATTGTTATTATTCTCTTCTGATTTCTGAATCAGTTCAGTTCAGTCTTTGTCCTCCAGGTATGTTTCCAGCTAAAACCACATTGAGGGTACTGGACCACTGACCTATCAGCTCTTAACACCCAAACATTCAGTAACTCTATTATCAGTGCCTGCGAGTGTAATTTAAACCATAGGTCCATCTAGTTCTGAATCTTGTCTTCTGACAGTAGCCAATACCAGGTGCCCCAAAAGCCACTCACCAAGGTACCACTGGGAGTTGAATCCAGGATCTCTTGTTTACAAAGCAGGTGCTTTAACCAGCCAAGCCATGGTACCTGCTGTTACTTAAAGCAGTGTGTTTGCCCATTCCTGACTCTCTGCCAGTCCCCACTGGGCCCTGACAAGTATTGCTTGTGTTTGGCTTCTGTAAAGCAGAGGAGCAGGTGAAGTTTTGCTCCCAAGGTGTGGGTGTGATTCTTTGGACACGTCTACACTATGAAATTAGGTTGGTGTAATTACATTACTTAGGCTGGCAATGCAGTTCTATCAACCTAATCCCGGTGTAGATAGCGGCTCAGCTGTCAGAACTTTCTGGAGCTATGAAAGGGGAGGGGCCCAACCTCTGTAGCAGGAATGCAGGGCAGGTGAGTTCATGGCAGGCATGGTGAGATACTGGTGGAGGCCAGTTATGGTGATATAATGACTAGCAGCATTTACACTGACAATTTGTCACTTTAAGTTTGCTGCACAAAGCTCTAGGCCTCTCGTCGAGGTGGTTTTATTTTGTCACCAAAACAGGGCAATTTTGTCACCAGACGTGGTATTGCAGTGTGTGCACCAGCCAAAAGCTGCTGACCGAGGGAGCGTTGTGTATTTTTCACACACCTGAGCAATATAATGATACTGAAATAACTTTGTAGTGCAGACCTGGCCAATGATTCACACACACACACACACACAACTTGCAAGGAAAACGTCACCTGATCCTCTGCTTTGCAGAATCCAAACACAAGCAAAGCTTTGCAGGCCACAGTGGGGATGGCAGGGAGTCAGGTGTGGGCACACAGTGTGTTTTAGCCATAGGCAGGCACCATGGCTTAGCTAGCTAAAGCGCCTGCCGTGTAAACAGGAGATCCTGGGTTCACCTCCTAGTGGTGCCTTGTTGATTAACTTTTGGGGCACCTGGTATTGGCTACTGTTGGAGGACAAAACACAGAGCTAGATGGGCCTTTGGTCCAGCCCAGTCTGGCTGTTTAAATTACACTGATAACAGAATTACTGAAAGTTTGGGAGTTAAGAGCTGATAGGTCAGTGGCCCAGCCTGTCACACATGACACCATCCCTCTGGGACACGGGTAGGTCTGGGCTCTCACACCAAATGCTCATTGTGGCTGCCAGAACCTGTAGGCAGCTCATTTAGTTTGCACGGAGGGTTGAGTCCTGCTTCGTGCACCGTGTGTGAGAATGAAAATCCTAAACCCCCCTTTGAAATAACAAAAGCAGCAGGACATGTTATTGTCCCTGCCCCAAAGCAGACAGACCAATGGAGAAATGCCACTGAGTCCAGGGTAATACTCCACTGCCATTTTACCTTTTTTCGCTTGCTAAACTCCCTCCCTAACTTGTGGGGTCCAGAGCCCGGTATTGAACCTGAACCAAGATGTCTACACTGCAAATTTACCATCCCACACCCCAAGCCCTGGGAGCCTGAGCTGGCATGGGACAGCCGTGGGTGTTTCATTGCAGTGTGGACATAGCCCAGCATTATGTCTACACTGCCATTAACACACCCAAGTCACTATTCTCAAACCCTGGGTCAGTTGATTCAGGCTTGTGGGGCTTGTGCTGCAGGGTTATAAAATTACAGTGTAGACACTTGGGCTTCAGCCCAGCCTCCGAGACCCCACGAGGGGTGAGGGTCTCCGAGCCTGGGCTCCAGTCTGAGCCCCAGGAGCCCAAATCAGATCATCCAGGCCAGCCGGGCTACAGGGATTTTATCACAGTATAGATGCCCTCTCAGGGTATGTCTACACTGCAATGTAAGCCCAGGGTTAGCAGAAGTCATGTCAGCAGCCCCAACACATAAACATAAACCACAAGGGAAAGACCCCCCCCCAATAAGCTGGGCAGGGTCCTTCTCCCTACGGTTCGTAAGTCCAGCAACCAAAAGTCCTTTAACATGAGCCATCCCCTCTCTGCACCCCACTCACAGCTGTTGTCCTTAGTCAGTGCAAGCCCAGAGGTGCCTCTGTAGAGTTCACTTGCCAGCCTGGGTGGAAAAGGGGGGAAATAAGGAGGCACCGTACTCACTATGGTGTTTAGGGACTCACTCATCCCGCCACAGCCCCCCTGTCCTAATGTTGGTCTGACACCTACATTTTAGTATTGGGACCCAGGCCCCAGCCCACTTGGCTTTGGAACCCCTGTCCCCTGCCTAGCAAGTGCTATTGAATTGAGGGTGAGTCCCTCAGTCGGGGTCTGCCAAGCACAGTTGTGCTGCCCTCAAGTCACACAGCAAGGAGAACAACCCTTTATTTCTCCTGCCCCTGTAACATGGAGACTGGGAATCCAACACCAGCCACAAGTGATCATTTCGGCAGCCCAACCTATTTCCAACATACTGTAAAATCCACATGCAGACTCGTACACGAAACCTTGCAAGAAAATCTTCCTGAGGGGGTCTGAAGCACCTGCTGCTGGAGGGATTGAGGGAGCCGTGGGTTGGGATTGAGAAGCAGCGTGAGGAGGGGGGCCTGTGGGTTGGGATTGAGGGGCACTGGGAATAGGAGGGGCCTGTGGGTTGGTATTGAGGGGCACTGGGAATAGGAGGGGGCTGTGGGTTGGGACAGAGGAGAAGGGTGAAGAGGAGCAGGCTCTGGTTGGGATTGAGGAGCAGTGAGCATAGGAGGGTCTGAGGGTTGGGTCTGAGGGGCACTGGGAAAAGAGGGGACATGGGTTTAGGCTGAAGAGCATCCTCGTTTGGGGATCCAGCAGGACAGGGGAAGGCAGCAGGTGATTGTAATTCCTTAGGGATATTCTGTGTGTGTGTGTGTGTGTGCAGGGAAGGAACATGCTATATGCCCAGAGGCCTTTATTCCTCCAGGCTGCAAGGACAGAGGGGCTGTCAGGAAGTTGCCCCTTCAATCCCCCCGACACAAAGGCCCTTCTGAGGAAAGGCAAAATCCTAGAGAGAAAAAGTAACATGAAAGAGGACTCCAGAAACACAGTTTAAGACCTTCCTGAGTAGTTTATCACCTGACCAGGGACTTGAACCCTGGACCCTCAGATTAAAAGTCTGATGCTCTACCAACTGAGCTAGCCAGACTCACAAAGCAAAAGAGCAAGCTGGTGCAGAGGAGAAACTAGTCAAGAAAACAAGAGCGGGAAACAATACGGGAAACCTTCTGCTCTCTCTGGCCTGGTCAGGGGGCTGTGCCGATCAGGTGTCCGCATTAAGTTCGGCATCAATGTGGTGATCCTGGGGAAGCTTGGGGTCCCCAGGTTGCCTAAGGAGGGGTCAACCAGCCCAGGTCGGAAACGGAGCAGGTCAAATCTCCCCTGCTGATCAGTAGTGGGATCGCACCTGTGAATAGCCCCTGCAGCGTAGCCTGGGCAAGACAGTGAGACACGGTCTCTTTTTAGACACCTCCCCTCCCCCGCAGAGACTGTATGGGGGGATGGGAGCTCCCATTGTGGGGATCCTGAACTGGTGGGAGGGAGGCACCATGTACCAGGGATCCCGAAACACAGAACAGGGACACCCACACACCAGGTATCTTGCAGCAAGAGCTGCAGTCTTGATTTACAAACTGCAAGTGATGGGGAAATTACCACCTCCCTTGCGGAGCTTGTTCCACTAGATAATTAGCCTCACGGTTAAAAAATGGTCATTTCCAGGTGGGATTTTCTGACATCGACTGCAAGCCAATGGGGTCGTGTTCAATCTTTGTCTGGTGAATTAAAGAACCCTTTAAATCACATATTCCCCCCCTCTGGGAATTTGTAAAACGTATTTAAAACAGTGATTAAATCGCCTCTTAGCCTCCAGTCAATGAAATCAATTGAGCTTCTTCAGTCTCTCGCTGGAGACATTTTCCTTGTTTTTAAAGGCAAAAATCCTGATCTTTCCAATGGGAGCTGCTGCTTCAATGTTCAGTTTGGGGAGGGATTTGGCTGCACTCAGAGATCTGCCCGCGGGTTACAATCTGCGATCCGAAGGGTCGAACGCAAACAGCGTTTAGATAGGACCGTCAGTGCCGCCCCCGTGTGGCCAAAGATTAGAACTGACCAGCAGAGTTTACAGCTGGAGCCTGGGACGCTCCTGAACAAACTGGGCCCAAAGCCTCTCGCGTGGGACCCTCGCTGTGCAGCAGGAGGCTGAGGGAAGCTGATTGTCAGGGCTCAGGGCAGCTCCCTGCCATGCTGAGCCGGTGTCTGTGCTAAGCTCGGCATCAATCAGGTGATTCTGGGCAGTTCGGGGTCCCCGGGCTCCCACAGGAGGGTGAAGCAGGTCACCCCTGGAGCAGGTTAAAGCTGCAGGGTGACAGTGGGGTTGCTGCCCCTGTGAACAGCTGCTGTAGCACCGCCTGGGCAGGACAGGGAGAGCCAGTTATACCCCCCCCAGCCTGTATCGGGGGATGGGAGCACTCACACCCTGGGGACCCACCCACCAGAGATCTGCTGGGGGGAGAGTGGCACCCACACACCCAGGATCTTGTAGGGGAGACAAGGGCATCCACACTCCGGGATCCTCTGCAGAGGGACGGACACCCACACATCCAGGATTCTGTATGGGGGGCAGAGGTACCTGGACACCTGGGCGGGGGAAGGGGGCAACGAAACAGCCGGGATCTTACCTGGCAGGACAGCGGCGCCTGCAGCTCGACATGAGACGGGGGCGGGGGGAGCAGGAGCATTTCCCAGTTCCAGGCTGTCCCCGTCTGGCCAAGGCACAGAGCTCACAAGCAGAGTTTAACGTTCCAGCTGCCAGATCGCAAAACAAGCCGGGCTCCATGGCTGGTGCCTGTGATCCCAGCGCCTGGGGAGGCTGAGGCCGGTGCATTGCTTGAGCCCAGGAGTTGGGGGCTGTGCCAATCGGGTGTCCACACTAAATTTGGCATCAATGTGGTGATCCTGGGGAAGCTTGGGGTCCCCAGGTTGCCTAAGGAGGGGTGAACCGGCCCAGGTCAGAAACGGAGCAGGTCAAATCTCCCGTGCTGATCAGTAGTGGGATCGCACCTGTGAATAGCCCCTGCAGCGCAGCCTGGGCAAGACAGTGAGACACGGTCTCTTTTTAGACACCCCCCTCCCCCGCAGAGCCTGGGTGGGGGGATGGGAGCACCCACACGCTGGGGATTCTGACTTGGGGGGACGTACCCAAGCAACACAGATCTTGAAAAGGGGAACAGAGACACCCACACACCACAGAGCCTGGATGGGGGCAGGGGAACCACACACGGGAGCTAGTTCATGGGGTGCGGGACACACCCATATGCTCCATTGCACCATTCTTAATGAGAAGAACGGGGGCATCCGCACAACACGGATCCTTAATGGGCGGGGGGACACCCACACACTCCACTATTAACCAGGAGGGACAGGGGCACCAGACACCCTCAGTAGTGTGGAGAACACCCACATCCACCGGATCCCTCATGGGGGGTAAGACAGAGGGGATTGTAATAGGGCCCAGCGCACCCACGCACCAGGGATTGTTAAGGGTTGAAGGGACAGGGACACCCACACACACTGAGATCACGTCCTTGGAGGAACGCAAAACCTCCACAGAAGGACCTGGTCTGTTCCATGATGGCAGCCCAGCCTGGGTGAGTCAAAGTCTCCTTTTATACAGGCACGCCCCAGAGATCCTGACTAGGGGAGAGAGACACCCACCCACCAGAGATCCTTAATGGTCTAGGGTGCACCCACACACCAGGGATTCTTATGGATGGGAGGAATGGAGACAGCCAGACACACTGAGATCACTTCCTCCCAGGAACCTGGGCCAGACAGGGAGACACAGTCCCCCTTTACATATCTGCCAGACAACCTTCCTCCCACTCCCTCCACACAATGTTCTTATTTGGAGGTGAAGCCAGGGAAACCACATGGAGGATTCTTATCTGGGGAACTGGGGGCACCCACTTACCACCAGAGATTCTTAAGGGCAGGAGGAACAGGGACTCCCACCTCTGCAGCATGGGGGTGGGTCGCCTGCTGGGATCATCTGGGCATATTTTACCTCGTCAGCTCCCTGCCATTGCCTTGGGGGCCCCTTGTCCGCTGCCTCTGGTACCCAGTTTAGCCTCCTTCCTGAGGGCTGAAACGCTTTGATCTATCTAAGGTCTGTGGGATCAATACGTGTCATGGTGTAATTCTGTGTTATTCGGGGGTCAGACTAGCTGAGCTAATGGCCCCTTCTGCCCTTAAACGCCATGAAAACATTTCCCTGATTTCTCCTTGCGCCTGACAGACACCACGGTGAGGGGCCCAAGAGAAGATCCTGGACACAGCGCTCTGGCTCTTACTTTACTTGGTGACGTCAGCGCTTTCCTAGCAAAGCTGCTGCTAAAGCGCTGGATTTGGGGAACTGTTCGGCTCCGATTCAGAGATCTGCCTGCGGGGTGTGAACCTGCCACGAGGAGCGGGAAACGCAACCAGCAATGGGAAGCGTTGGCTGAGCTCCAGGCTGCCCCCGTGTGGCCAAAGCTTAGAACTGAGCAGCGGAGTTTAAAGCTGGCGCTGGGAGGGACCTGAACACGCGGGGCACGAAGGCTCCTGCGTGTAACGCTTGTTAGGTGGGCAGCTGAGTGTAGCTGATTGCTGGAGTTCAGGGCTGCACCCCGGGGTGCTGAGTAGGTGTCTGTGCTCAGGTTGGCCTCGCTATGATGGTTTCTGGGAAGTTTGGGGTCACCAGTCTCCCTCAAGAGAGGGGAGCCAGGCCAGAAAAGGAGGCTTTCAAAACTCTGGTACGAATTGCCAGTGGGACTGCCCCTGTGAAGAGCCGCTGCAGTCCCGCCAGGGAGAGCCGGTCTCTCTTTGTGCAGCCCCCCCCCCCCAATTCCTCAGGACGAGGGTTGTGCTCAAAGATCTGTGCCCCGTGTTTTAACCTCCATGTGAAGCGAACAGTGCTTCAGCTCAGTTCCAGGCTCCACTTCCACCGGCTCAGGCAAGATGGTGCAGAGGAGCCCCTGGGTGGCTGTGGGCCTGGGGAGGATGGCTTTTGATTTTTCGGCTTGACCGCTACGGGCAGCAAGGCCAAAAGTCAGATGGCCGGCTCTCCCGTCCACCAGGCTCATCATGAGCCCTTAGTTGACCGGCTCGGAGAATGCGGGCAGCGTCCCCCACTACCTCTCGCATGCAAAGCGAGCGCTCTGCCGCTTGAGCTAATTCCCCGCAGCTGGCCTGACTCTCAGGCACCGGGCAAAAAAAGGCAAGGGCTCTGTGGCCTTAAGCAGAACACAGCATGAAATGGGGGGAAGGGGGGCGTGCTACCCAAAGCTGGGGAAGGGGGTCCGAGTCCCAGCCACGCTCCTCGGCACAAACACCAATGCTCCTTCCCTGGAGTGTGTCTGGGCTGAGAGTTAGCCCCTGAAACAAGCACCAAGCTTCAGAAGACAACACAGGGATAGATCACTTGACGATTGCATGCTCTGGCCATTGCCTCTGAAGCGCCTGGCATCGGTTACTGTCAGAAGACGTGATAGTGGCCTAGATGGACCATCGGTCTCACCCAGGAGGGCCGTTCTTATCTTCACCACTTTCCTCTAACCCAAGCAAAGCCAGAAGTAGGCCCAGCTCAGCAACTCTAGCAGACTCCATGGCCTCTGGCCCAGCATACAGCAAAACGACCCTGCCTCCGCCAGGATAGACAGCCACCGACTCCCTCTTCCAGACCAACGCAGCCCTTCCCCGCTTTGGCTGTCTCCAAGCTGTCTGCGTGCTCTGCTCTGCTCCACGGCTGCCATGCTGCCTGAGATCAGGAGGCTGCGAGGTCTCACGGTCTCAGCTGAGCTGGTATCGCATGCCACCCCGCCCATCTCCTCATTCTCTTCATGGACCCCTGGGATGTGAGTAATTCTGTATTTGAGTGGCTCTCCCTCCTGGCCAATGAGCTTGGCGTAGACTAGCAGGGAGGGAGGAGGAAAGGGATTGTGCTCCAGTGAGAGCTCAGAAAGAAAGGTGCAGGTCCCCCACTAGAGCCCAGCACAGCAGAGCAAAGCAGAGCAGAGCAGGCTGGAGAATGTGTGTATGGGTCTGACTACTTCTCCCATGCTCTTCCATTTGAGCTAACTTCCCCCAGCTGTTGCCAGCCTCCCAGTCAGCGCAAGGGGGAGAAGGGCCGGGGTGGAAGAGCTTTGTGCTCCGCAAGGGCTGGCCTTTTGGGAGGCCAAGCGGGGAGAGGGATGGAGGCCACTGGAGGAGCTGAGCTGGCTGACTGTCCATGGCTTCTAAAAGAAGGGCAAGAGAAGGTCCCGCGGCTGCCTTGCCGCTGGAGAATGCGGGCATTGATCCCGCTGCCTCTCGCATGCGGGAAGGCGTTGGAGTGCACGGCGCAGGCAGAGGCTCGTGCCGTGGCCCCGGAGGTCGCTCGGACCTACAAGCAAGTAAGTTGTTTTGGCAGGAGCCCGAAGAAGGCGTCCTACGCTGGCTGGTCTGAGCCGGGGACAGTGCTGGGAAAACCGTTATGCTTCTCCGGTATGAGCAGCAACAGCTGGGTGTTCTGACACAGGATTTACAGTTTAAAAGAAGCCAAGCAGGGAAAGAAAAGGAACAGGATGATTTACCCGAAGAAAAGCTCATTCTTTTCTAGCCCCAGTCAAGGACACACATTGCTAACAGCTAAGACTTGGCGAACAGCCCAGACTAAAGAGAGCTTGACTGGGCCCAAAAAAGCTAATGAGAGCTGCAAAATCCTGCCAGGCACTAACGGACTGTGTTAGCTGTCTCCTTTCACAGGTATGGAAGAGCTGCCCAAAGATCCTAGCAGCCCTGCCATTTTTGCAACCAGGAGACTGATTGCCTGGACCCATGATTTTATTGCAAAAGACCCCTTCACATCAGGAGAATTTTCCTACTGATGATTGGCCTAATTATTTTTTAGTTCCATTGTGCTTTTAAACAGCAGGAAAAAAGGACAAGGTAACGTGCTGGCTAATCTCTCCCTTGTCCGCTGCAGCCCCCACGTCCTGATTATTTCCCCTGTAGAAGCTGAACCACGACGGTGGTGGAAAAGAAGAAAAAACACTCACGTTGTTGATATTGCCAAAGTCCAGAAATTCCTGACTAAAAGGACATTGAGAACTGACCCTGGTGAAGAAACGAAGAATTGTATACTGGCAGGAAGAAATTTGGGACTCCTGCTGAGAAATGTGATGTTAATTGGATTTTGGGATTTATTCTACAGGCTGCGCCCTGTGTTTTGGATAAAATTTTAGCATGTATTGCCCCTCCCTAACTGGATTGTAAATGATATTCCCCCCCCCCCCGTTACTAACCCCAATTTTTTAGAGCCTACTTGTTTTTTTGTTTTTAGAGTTTGAGAAAACTCGGCCAAAAGGTTTGTTGAGTATTCTCAAAGGGGGGAGTTGTGGGTTATTTAGGCATAAATTTAGGTAATTTGGGAGAATGGCTTTGAATTTATGTAACCCAAAGTATTTTTATGTAAAGTGCTTTTGTTAGCCTTATTAGGTTTTGTTAATTTTGTGTTATGTGCTGATTATTGGCTGTTGTAGATTGCTTGATATTAGATGTAGTCAATATTATAATAGATAGGTTGAATGCAGATGTTGTAATTAAAGTTATGCATAAAAATGTAGCCCCCACGGTGGGAAAGTACAGATAATTGCTTGCAGTAGAGACTAGAAGGGTGGGGGCTAGTTAAGAAGTACACCCTCTTAACTAAATTGATAGTGGAATAGTTGGTGTTTATGTAAGGAACGGTTTAGCAAGAGGAAAAAAGGATCGGGCCCAGGCAGGCAGGCAATAGACAGAGAATTTGAAGAGGAAAAAAGGATCGGGCCCTGGCGGCGGGCAACAGACAACAAGCTTGGAAAATTGGTTGATAACCTTGAGGGTGTAGTTGATAGAAAAGGTAATTAACTACAAGCGAGTAATGTTAGGCAGAGTAAAAGGTTAACTCTGTGGTTGCTGGAGGGAATAGTAGCTGAATTTTGTAAAATGCTAAAAGAAAAGTTTTTGGTGTTTTTAAATGTTTGCAATAAATTTAGGCAAAGAAATTAGTTTGCAATTGTTTGGCTATGAATAATTTTGTTGCATTAGCTGAAGAATGTATATAGTGCTATGTAATTGAAATTGTATTAGGCTTTAAGGGCATTGTAAGTGGTAATGTTTTCTTTCAGTGTTTAAAAGCAGGAGTTAAAAGTAAAAAGCAAGCCAGAAAGCATCTGTATTAATGCAAGTTATTTAACTGATAAGGTAGAAGCCAATGAAACCTGAGCTGCCTATAAAACATATATAAGAATATATGGGGTAATTCCCCTGTTTTGCCTGCAAGCTATATAGTGTATTTGTATATTTTAAGTAATGATTGATTGCCCAGTAGGGGTAAATTTGTTTTTGTTTTTTAGATATTAAAGAAATTTGATGTTAGCTGTATAGCATTTAATATACCATGCATTTACTAATAGAGTAAAAATTTCAGTTTTGTATTTTATGTTTTGTTTTGTGGTGTTTGTTTGTAGCCAGAATTGTTGTGTTTAATATTTTTATGAGATGGTCTGATTTGAAATTAAGCTGAAGAGTAAGATTGAAATGCAGATACTGGTTTTATTTAATTTAAAATACAAAGTGTTTGAATACATCAGAAGAAAAATGTGATATGCTAAAGTTTAATACATTTTCTTAAGTAAGAGAGAAATTTTATTGGCCAACTCTTTTATTTTAGAATGGTTATTAAAATTTGCATACCTATAGTTTTGGAAAGCAAGGACATGGTTGTAAGAATTTTGAAGGTATGTGTTGTATAAATTTATTTGATTATTTGCATTTTATGTATGCGTTGCTTTAGCAATTGCAGGATAATATGCATAAGCTTATGCATAATTGTAATCCTTTGTGGGACTGGCTTAATGGCTTTGATTGGCCCACTTGGGTTAATTTTCTTCTCCATATGGGAATAATTGCGTTGGGAGTTGTTGTTTTTTTTTTTTTTATTTTGCTTGCCCTGTTTTGTACGCCTTTTGCTATGAAGTTTGGAGAGGTTTATTGGATGTTTTTCTTTTTTTTAAGAAAAGAGGGGGAGATGTGGGGTTACATCATCCCTATGCTGCCTTGGTGGAAAGTTACAGCAGCAGGACAACAAGAATAGAGGAGTTAGATAAAGTTGTTATGAGAAAGTTGAGAGCTAGCCCGTGGGAGACAGACGCCAGGTGGCCTAACTGGGATCAGATAAGTTGCATGGGAAATGGGAAAACAGTAAGCAAAGGGCCATGCATGTGAAAAGTGTGTGTATCAGACAAAGAACCAATCAGCAGCAATGTAATGTTGGTGTGTCTGACGTTTGCTAATATGGAGAAGCCTATATAATATGATGCATTGTAAATAATAAACGATTCAGCTTGCAATCATATTGGTTGTTGAGCTTTATCCGGCCCGCATGCAACGCAACACTCCGCCGGCGCAGGGTGACCTTTGGGACTTCCCTGGACACCATCCTCCCACCGCCCACAGCCAGACCCCCCAAGCCCACACTCGAGCCCACACCTCCGACAGGAAGGAGCAGGAGGACCACTCCGCCCAGGGGCACCACCACTCAAAGTCATCTTCACTTGCTTCCTCTTCTACCCCTTTCCTCCCAAGTTATGCGCGCCTCACGGGAGCCGGCCCTGGGAAGACACAGGCACGGCACTCTGACTGGCGCAAGCCAAACGCCCACACCGAGAGTTTAGCACGGGCTCTTGAGGCACTGGAGGAACCCCATGCAGACGCACTGACGGAGCTAAGCTTTACGGCCAAGGGCCCTACCTGTGCAGAAAGCCAACTTGCTTGTGAAAAAGACGCCTCTTTCGGCTCCCCTTCCAAACTTCCAAATGCCTCCAAATGGGAAAACACACACACTGAAACACCCAAACGGTCCTAACGCTGGGGCCAGGTGAAAAAGAAAAGCAAGGAAAAGATTTCTAAATGGCCACCCTGCCAGAGTCGTACAGCTCCGCAAGTGAAACCCGTGGGAGGGACATTACACAGAAAAGGGGAATGGAAAGATGCCCAAATTGAGATGCTGTGGAAAGCTACAGCCCCATCGCTACTCCTACTCTGCACACTTCTTGCAACAGCTGATGAACGGCCAGGTGCTTTTCGCATCCAAGCCCACACCAGGGAAAGACCTTGAGAAGCTTCCGTGGCTTGCCTGGTTCAGCTGGTCAGAGTGTGGCACTCGTGGAGGCAAGATGGTGCAGAGGAGCCCCTGAGTGGCTGTGGGCCTGGGGAGGATGGCTTTTGATTTTTCGGCCTGACCGCTACGGGCAGCCAGGCCAAAAGTCAGATGGCCGGCTCTCCCGTCCACCAGGCTCATCAGGAGCCCTTAGTCGACAGGCTCGGAGAATGCGGGCAGCGTCCCCCACTACCTCTCGCATGCAAAGCGAGCGCTCTGACGCTTGAGCTAATTCCCCGCAGCTGGCCTGACTCTCAGGCACCGGGCAAAAAAAGGCAAGGGCTCTGTGGCCTTAAGCAGAACACAGCCTGAAATGGGGGGGAGGGGGGCGTGCTACCCAGAGCTGGGGAAGGGGGTCCGAGTCCCAGCCACGCTCCTCGGCACAAACACCAACGCTCCCTCCCTGGAGTGTGTCTGGGCTGAGAGTTAGCCCCTGAAACAAGCACCAAGCTTCAGAAGACAACACAGGGATAGATCACTTGACAATTGCCTGCTCTGGCCATTGCCTCTGAAGCGCCTGGCATCGGTTACTGTCAGAAGACGGGATAGTGGCCTAGATGGACCATCGGTCTCACCCAGGAGGGCCGTTCTTATCTTCACCACTTTCCTCTAACCCAAGCAAAGCCAGAAGCAGGCCCAGCTCAGCAACTCTAGCAGACTCCCTGGCCTCTGGTCCAGCATACAGCAAAACGACAGTGCCTCCGCCAGGATAGACAGCCACCGACTCCCTCTTCCAGACCAACGCAGCCCTTCCCCGCTTTGGCTGTCTCCAAGCTGTCTGCGTGCTTTGCTCTGCTCTGCTCCATGGCTGCCATGCTGCCTGAGATCAGGAGGCTGCGAGGTCTCACTGTCTCAGCTGAGCTGGTATCGCGTGCCACCCCGCCCATCTCCTCATTCTCTTCATGGACCCCTGGGATGTGAGTAATTCTGTATTTGAGTGGCTCTCCCTCCCGGCCAATGAGCTTGGCGTAGACTAGCAGGGAGGGAGGAGGAAAGGGATTGTGCTCCAGTGAGAGCTCAGAAAGAAAGGTGCAGGTCCCCCACTAGAGCCCAGCACAGCAGAGCAAAGCAGAGCAGAGCAGGCTGGAGAATGTGTGTATGGGTCTGACTACTTCTCCCATGCTCTTCCATTTGAGCTAACTTCCCCCAGCTGTCGCCAGCCTCCCAGTCAGTGCAAGGGGGAGAAGGGCCGGGGAGGAAAAGCTTTGTGCTCCGCAAGGGCTGGCTTTTTGGGAGGCCAAGCGGGGAGAGGGACGGAGGCCAATGGAGGAGCTGAGCTGGCTGACTGTCTATGGCTTCTAAGAGAAGGGCAAAAGAAGGTCCCGCGGCTGCCTTGCCGCTGGAGGACGCGGGCATTGATCCCCGCTGCCTCTTGGAGTGCGGGGAAGTCCAACTCTGCACCCCTCTTCCTGGGACTCACAGTGATTTTCAGCCAGCCAGTAAAACAGAAGGTTTATTGGACACAGGAACACAGGCTACAGCAGAGCTTGTGGGCAGAGCCAGGACCTCTCAATCTGGCCTTTCTGGGGGGTTCAGGGTGCTTGGATCCCAGCCTAGGATTCTCTGAACTCCCCTCCCCCAGCCCCAAATCGAAACTGACTCCC